>NW_017306887.1:523584-561557 GCF_000935625.1 Nanorana parkeri
ACACCCCCATTCTAAGCTCCCCCCCCCACAAAATAATAATAATAATAATACTCTCCTCCCTTCCCTACCTCGCGAGCCCCCTCACCTCTTTACATCACCAGGGAGGAGGAGGCACATTCCCTGTTGATCTAGCAGTGATTGGTGGCGTCTGCTGCAGACCTCACTAATACATCCTTTCGGCCGGAGCTCAGAACTGTCAGAGCTCTGGCCGAAAGCATCCGAGTACCGGAGCTGACAGGAGCAGCTCTGCGGTCTGCATCTGACAGAGATGCAGACGAGTGTATCTGCTCCTGCAAGACAGGTAAGCGGCCTGTGACTGTGTGGCTGACTTGTCAGCTGGCTGCGGGCCACATAGTACCGGGCCGGTACTTTAAGACCCCAATTTCCAAATGTTGAGCCCTGTATATACTATATAGACATGAATCGAAATTCGGACAAAATTTCGGAAATTCTGAGATTCTGAGCATCCAAATTTCCAAAATATAACATATCCGAAACATCTGAAAGCATCCGAATCCGAAATTTCGAATCCAAAATCGAATTTCATCCAAATCCTGTGCGTGCATTGTTAACATTTAAACGGATAAAAACAAATTAAGAAAAGGATTTGAATGTCCCTTTAATAGTAAAAACTAGAGCACAGCAACCAGAAATGACAAATGTGCCAATTCTGCTACCCCACCTCAAGTTGAATTTTCAGGAATTCGTCTGAATTCCGAATCTGAATTCGACACGAATTCCGAATCCGATTCCCGAAATGAAACATATATAGGATCCGAATTTCCGAAAAACTAAATAAACGAAATCCGAAACTAAACAAAACAAATTTTTAGCCGCTGTACATGTCTAATACTATATATATTTTAGGGATGGATTATATTACTGCCAGGTTGAGCTTGATGGACTGGGTGTCTTTTTTTCAACCTGACTAACTATGTAACTATGTAGCTATGACCCTGTAGTGGAGAATTCTCCCTAGCAGTGGGTCAGACAGAACAGGGAGAGATGGGAAATCTCTCCGGAGTCTTTCGTTCCCATAATTTCTTCTCCTGGTGTCACAGAGAATACAAAAAACCTTCCCCAGTGCCAGGGCCAGTACTAAAAATCCAATGACAAAAATGGGCATCGTACAAACAGCTAAGACCTCAGATGTTTGATTGTTTACTAAGGTCAAAAAACCTACATAATGCAAAGAGAAAAACAGAACCACTGACTTTTAAGGGGCATGGGGGCCCACTTTTGTTTTCAACACAATTTAGCTCTAATCATCAAAAACCACAAACCTGAATGGGGCACCATAGAAAAGAAATGCTTCAAAATAAAATCAGAACATTTAAAAGGAAAACTACAAAAAAAAAAGTTTTTTTTTAAATGCACAATATGTTTGTCTAGCATATGATGTTCAGTGTAATGCAGGCAATAAATCAGCAATCAGCATGGGCTGCCCAGTGCATGGGCTGAACCACCTCTATTCTGACTGATCTCCAATAAATATTGATCTTCTGCTCAACAATAGCTACATTACGAATGTAGGAACTTTTACACAGCAATAAGATCCCAGGCACATTTAATCTCAGATGTAGTTCTTTGCTCATGGTGTACAAAAGATGAAGGACGGTCGGTTTAGTAAGTTTCAAAAAGTATAACCTTTTTTTGCACATGGCAAAAGTGAGGTGTAGTTCAAAATATTCCCAGACATTGATGATCTCACACATCATACTAAGCCTCTCTTCTAGATCTCTCTCAGAGTCTCTCATTGTAGCTTTTTAACATAGGGGTCTATTCACGAAGCAGCCGAAGGATCTAGCCGTAGCTTCAGCCGATCCTTTGGCTAGCTTCGGCCCCAGGACCCCTTCGGTTCAGTAGAACCGAAGGGCTGCTGTACGGGCTATTCACAATAGCCCGTAAAGCTCCGGAACGTAGCTGGACGCCTCAGTCGAGCCGAAGGCATATGCCACGGCCCGGCTGAGCCATGCTGGAAGCCGAAGCTGGTCGAGCAGCCGGCCATTGGCCGTCCGACAGCCTGCTTCTGGCAGCTGGGCGGAGCCAGACGTGATCTTACGGCTGGCTCCGGTCACTTGCAGAGAGATCAGCGTCCCTGGTTAGCTGGTAACCAGGGAGGCTGATCTCTCTGCAAGTGACCAGAGCCAGCCGTAAGATCACGTCTGTCTCCAGACAGCAAACTCTCACGGGCGCTCCGGGAGTGTCCCGCTCCCGGCCGCCCAGGAGGGAGAGAAACGCTGCTTTTTCTTTTTTTTTCTTTATTCTGACACGGAGCCGTGTCCCACGGAGCCGTGTCCCACGGAGCCGTGTCAGAATAGAAAAAAAAATTGCCCATAGGAATGCATTGCTAGATTACTATTGGCTATTTCAATTTCCAATAGCCAATAGTAAACTAGCATTGCACCCACCCTCTGCTGATGGACCTGATGGAGAACTGCAGCAGATTGCGGGTGCAATGCTAGTTTACTATTGGCTATTGCACATTGAAATAGCCAATATAAATCTATCAATGCATTCCTATGGGCAAAAAATATATATATTTTTTTTCTATTCTGACACTCCATGTCAGAATAAAGAAAAAAAAAGAAAAAGCAGTGTTTCTCTCCTTGGCGGCCGGGAGCGGGAGACTCCCAGAGCGCCCGGGAGATCTTTTTTTTTTCTTTTTTTTTGATGGCAGCAGAACCGCTGTCATTGCTAGCTCCGCACAATCATTTTCTATTTACTTTTTTTGTACTTTTTAAACTATTTTTCAGCGGCATTCGGCTATTCACTCACTGCTGTTCTCACTATAACCGTTTTAAACATAAACAGGACAGTCTTTTATTTCATTCAGCAACAGAAAACAAAGCTTCAACGATAATGCAAGGTCTGCTTGTATTTCAGCAAAACTGAAGGTATGACAATCTCACCACTCCAGGTTGTTGCACATACTCCTTGTGTCCCAGTCCCTGGACATTAGGGTATTTCTTAACAGAGTCACAGTCCACCTCTCGTGGTACTCTTAAACACATCCCTCCTGTGTCACTGGCTCTCTTTCTCCTCGGCTGTCTTCGAGGTGCCTCCAGCACACACAGCCACCTGGCTCCCCTCTGACGTCTGGGTGGAGTCCTCCTGACTCCTGAACACCTCTGTTCCTCTTCCCAGCTGGAGCCCAGAACACTAGCCAGCACCCTTCCCATAAGTGCTGTGCACAGGTGTGCAATTAGGTGCTGGCCACTATTAGACAATGGACCCAGGAATGGAGATTTCCTCCCTCCCAATTCTCTTTGAAATCTCCCAGTTCCAGGATCCCAAGCCAAATCCAGGTTTTCTAGGGAGAGAATTGCAAAGCCAGTTCTTTCCCAGCAAAATAATTTGTTTCCTGGAACTGCTCGGCCCCTCTGGCTGAGTGTCCTGGGTGACTACAACCCCCAGTTCTACTGCGGGATTTCCACACAACACCACACTCCCGTACATGCTGGACGAATCCCCCTAGACTTCTAAACTCCCTTTTTATTCTACCTCTTCAAATTTTACAGTCGACGTACAGGTGGCCTGCTTTAATATGCCAAGCTGCTCGTGCACTTGTAAAAATTGTAATTATTCAGCAACTTCAATCAGTAACATTATTAAATCAGTATTTAAGTAATCAGCACAATCTACTAATAAATAACAGAGCTCGCCCATAAAGCCGGCACCATGAAAAAGACTGATGCCTGCAGACTCATCAGAAAACCGGGCGCAGTAAAAGAAACTCACTTCCACAAGGGTTTTATAGACCATGTGATAAGTCTGTGCTTGGATTTTAACTGGAATTAAGTTTTTTTTTTTACTGTGCATAATTAAAAAGAATTAACAGAGGCCTTGTGCTGCTAGACAAAATGTCTTCAAATATTTTCTGTACCTGTACTCTGATGAAAATCGAAAAGATGTGTGGATGGAAATGGAAGGGGAAGGATGAAGGATGGGGGAAAGTGTCTTATTATATACGTTTGTTTTTTGTTTTTTGTTTTCCGGGAGGGTCAGGGGGTATTATTCTTTCTCTACTAGTCTCCCTCTACTAGCCTAAACTCTGCTGTAGAAGAGAACTCATATATTGCACAGCTAAATTTACGGAAAACAGCTGAATATGCAGATGACATACATATTAGACATGTAAGCTGCAGAAAAATTCGGTTTGGTTTGGATATTTCGTTATTTCCAGATTCTGATCCGAAATTCAATTCATTTCGGGTTTCGTATTCGGCCAAAATCCGAATTTTGTTCGTTTCGGATGAGTTTACGTACAAATATTCATTGCGACTAACACAGAAAACCATATACAGATATTATTACTAAAGCTGAGTCTCTTAGACCCCGAGGGGCATTTGGGATCCGAATTTCCAAATTGCATTCGGAAGCTCCCAAATGCCCCTCGGGTCTGGGAGCCATATACATATATTACTAAAGCTGAGGCTCCCAGACCCAAATGGCATTTGGGAGCTCCCGAATGCAATTCGGAAATTCGGATCCCTGAATGCCATTCGGGTCTAGGAGCCTCAGCTTTAGAATTGTATATACTGTATATAGCTCCCATGTTGCCGTAACGAAAAAATCAGACCCATTGGGAGGCATTAAACCAAAAAACACAACTGATTGGCCAGAAAAGTCACATGTCCGATTCAGTTTAGTTTTTGAACGAAATTCGGACGAGATACGAAATTCTGAAACGGGAATTCGGATTCGGACACATTCGGATGCATTGGGAGTCGAAACTTTGGATGTGTCTGAATTTCGGAAAATTGGTCAGAATTTTGATTCGGAACGAAACGAAAAACGCACATGTCTAATTCTTATAAAGGAGCTCTTTTATCTGCCAAAGGATTTGCATATCTGTCCATTCAGTACTGAGATTTACACAGTTTTGCCACTCAGCACAGCCCCATCTGGCAGGGCAGAAGACCTGATTTTTCTCTGCTGCAGTTAGGTAACACTCACAGTTCTTTCCCTAAGCCTGTTACTGGACAGTGAAAGGAGAAGCAGCAAACTGATGAGTCTCTGTCACTCTGCTCCCTCCTCCTATCAGGACATAAACACTGCAGCACAACTCTTTGGATTGCAAGCTCTCACAAGCAGGGCCCTCCTAACTAGACATGACAATTTCATTTCGGTCTGAATGGATATTCGTACAAATTATGTTAAATTCAGACATTCAGGTGCATCCATTCTTCTGAATTCTAACATGTCCGAATGCTCATGCATCTGAATGCTTATTTAACCAAAATTCGTATCCATCCTAATTCAGACATGTGACTGTTCTCTGGTCCATCAGATAATTTTTGGGCTGTTGGGGGTTGCATTACAGGCACGGTCATGTGACTTTGTTCCGAAATGAAAATTCGGACGGGTCCGAAATCAGAATAAAATATCCGATCAAATTTCGGATCCAAAATCCATAAAACAAAAGAATTAAAAATCCAAATGGATCAGAAACGAAACAATTTGTTTGCGGGGTTTAAAGAGACCATCTTGTCTTGAACTGTATTGTAACTGTAATGTCCTCCTTAAATTGTGAAGCGGCAAACTGTTGGCGCTATATAAATCCCGTATTATAATAATAATAATAATAACAATTGGAACATTGATGATTCTGAGGAAGGGGGCTTGCCCCTGAAACGCGTCAATCTTGGCTGACTGCGGTCGGTGGACGATGATGTGACCGGATACTACCGTGTTACATAGTCGGGGGGATACCATGTTGGGTCAACAGACAGTGTGGCCTCTCGTTTGTTGTTAAAGCCTGATGAAAACGTTTGTTTGTGAGTACTTTTATCCCTTGTTTTATTTATTGTAATAAACGATTTTACACACAGAGGTGGCGCTCTGTTACCTTTTGTTTACAATTGGAACATTGTGCTGCTTCTCCCTCTACCAGTCTATGCTCTGCTGAAGAAGTGCTACTTGCTTTATAATTCACATGTGTATTTTTGGAATGACAGTGAGTCTGGCTGACTGGCTATTATATGGATCATAGAACTACAAATAAAGCACTGGTTTTGGACAAATTTCGTGACTCTCTTGGTATGGAATAATGCTAAAACTATTAATTGTTTACTCACCATAGGGACAAGAGAAACAATTCTAAGATAGTGAATGATTTGTCATAAAGGCCAACAATATGCCCAAGTAAATATGCATTTTTGTTAAGATTCACTTTTGCAGCTGGAGGTGCCCCATATGACCATATAACCTTAGACCTTAGCTTCAGCTGGAGGATTCCTCTTGCACTAATCCAATGCTAACCAAGCCCATAGGTGTGCATATTGACGTATCTTAGGAAATCTATATTTGACTGTTCCCGGTTGGCCAATCCACCAATTCTCCTCCATGGTCCCACGTTTAATTTCACATTCAGCGCAATTCCAGGAGCTATACAAGAAAAAAAAAACACCACAAACTAATGTGCAATTGCTTATTTGAATTCCTCTCAAAATGTATTTGTATTTAAATTATATGCAAATATATGGATGTCAGCGCTGTATGCATCACTGGTGAATTAGTTCAGTGGGCAGATGTCATAGAAATATAAATATTCTGAAATGTTAATTTTCCGAGGAGAGGAACAAGCCAGCAAAATAGGATGATGTTTATATTATTATTATTATTCACATATTTGGCCTTGGAATCATCGACAGAAGTGATGGATCCGGAACACGGATCTGACTGCTTCAGAGGACATGTCCCAGTGTGCCATGGCAGCCTGCAAGGATATGCATTCCATCAATACTAATGAAAGCCAACCTTGGCTTTAGGAGTCACCGCCACCGCCCCATACGTTTGCCACCTTCCCTTCCAGTTGAGCACACCACATGCCCATAAAATTTTTTTTTTTTAGCATACCTTTTTCCCATTGTCTTTGGTTTGGTGACATCATTTGTTCCACCTTTTCTTCATCCAGCAAAGGGCAATTCAGAAATGCTGCAGAGAGTGGCATGGGACCACTCTCTGTAGCCTTCTTCTATGTGAACCCAGGATGGAGGGTGGAAAGGGAATGATGAGTCTGAGGGGACAGCACTGGTGAGTAAAGCCGCCATATATTTTTTTATTTTTTACAATAGCTAAACAATGGACTTTTTAATTATTTTCCAAACCTGGAGTTTAGCTTTAAGTTGACATTAGATTTCTTTTAGTAACGTATAATTCTGTTTACTTACAGTGCCGCCGCGATTTCTAAACCACCCAGCCAACCTATACGCCTACGAAAGCATGGATATCGAGTTTGAATGCACTGTCACTGGAAAGCCAGCTCCGACCATCCAGTGGATCAAGAATGGAGAAGTAGTTATTCCCAGTGACTACTTCCAGATAGTGGTAAATATATTTTTATGTGTCTAGTTGTCAGTAAGGTTAAAGTATAGCTACAGGCTAAATTTGTTTTCTAGATTTAGATGTGTTAGAATCTTTGTCAGGTCTTAGGAGCTGTCTGTGTCCCAGCTGGGGAGACTTCCCTCAACTTCCTGTCCCAGAAAAACAGCAGCAAATGAGAGGGAACCTGCTCCTTCACTGCCCCTTCACAGGCATTTGGTCCCCATTGGGTAATGTCTGTTCTCTTCTTGGCGGGACAGAAAGTAATGGTAAATCTCCCCAGTGAGGACTCTGCCCAGAGCTACATCACCAACATCATCTGGAAATATCACCCAAACCATCCTCTCTGCTCCTCCAATGTTCTACAGGTTATCCATGTCACAACCACTCACCTCATTTCAGGCCCTGCTGTCACGGTACAGGTATGGTAAAATATCCCTAACTGAGTCTCAGACTACATCAAAAGCAATGATAAACAAAGAAAAAAATACATCTGAAAGCTCACAATACTAAAAGTCCAAATGTCCATGCTACAAATGCCTTTCTGAAGTCTCTAAATCCAAGCTAAATGTACATCCAGATATAGATACACAGTCTCGCTGCTCCTAATGGTGAGGAAGTTCCACAACTTTAGGAATATTTATGCAGGGAGAGGCCACAAGGACCCCATGTATAATAAAAACACACATGTATGGAAATTAAAATCAATCTTGCACTTACAATTGTGTCCAGCAGCATGATCCTACATTGGTGACCATTGGCTATCATACCAGTATTCTGGATTTTCCGTAAACCTTGGCTGGGAACAGGGGCATACACTACACATTGTATGGCCTTGTTGGGACCTGGAATTAGGTCGCTTCTCTCCATCTAAGGTGCTTCCAGGCACCCAAGGATGCTTCTTGAATACAGCTTGCAGCGGGTGCCTCTGTTTCAAGCCAAGGTTTACAGAATTCATTTTTTTTTTATTATTCTATAGCACCAACAGTTTGCACACTACAATTTATAAGAAGGCAGTACAGTTACAATACAATTCCACACAAGTGGATTAATTGAACCATGATCTTCAGAGATTACAATCTAAAAGGGAAAGCCAAGTAATAAAAAAATAGTAACTGTGAGGCGATGAGTTGATGGAGAAAGTAAAAGTTCAGTTGTTGAGTAGAGGTGGGATAGGTTTCCTTGAAGCGTTTTCAGGGATCGCCTAAATGTGGACAGAGTAGGAGATAGCTGCACAGATTGGGGTGGAAGTTCCAGAAGATGGGAGAGGCTCTGGAAAAGTCTTAGAGGAGAGCATGGGAGGAGACAATAAGAGAGCTAGAGAGCAGAAGGTCTTGGGAAGAGCGCAGAGGATGGTGTCGAGATGACATTGGTGATGTAGCTCCGGACAGAGTTGAGATTGCTTTGGATGTTGCTGTTATTATTTTGAATTTTATTTGTTAGGCGTTTGGAAGCTGGTTGAGAGATTGGTAAAGAGGGGGCAGAGAAATGGAATCTAATGGAGGGATTGACAGAGAGGGGAGGCAGATGGTAAGCATTTGGTAAGGGGGTCTGGCAGAAGCATTCATGATAGACTGAAGAGGTGATAGTCTGCGTAGAGGCTGGCCAACGAGGAAGGAATTGTAACAGTCGAGGTGAGAGATAACGAGAGAGTGAATAAGTAGCTTGGTGGTGTCATAGGTTAAGAGGGGATGATGGGTTACTGCTGCTGGACTCCAAGGCTCTTTTTAAAGGGCTACGTTACCTGTCACAATTGTGTGAGTAGAAAATAGATTTTTTTTAATATCAATAAATGTGTGTTTTATGAAAGAGGTCTTTACACTCTCCCTCTGCTTATATGTTGCAATGAAAACTTGTCAGAAGTTTGGAGCCAGGCTTTAACAGTTGGAGCCGGGCTTCAACAGCTCATTTGTGCTATGAAGTCATTGAGTTACAAGGGCGATCTAAATTGAGCGACTTGTTCCTTGCATAAAAAATCTGATTCCTCTCCATGCCGGGCTGAGGCTTGCGCTGTGAAGTTTTACTTATTAAAGTTTAAGTGACTCTTTTGATATAAGCGTAAGCCCCGTCTGTGCTGTAAGATGGTGCTGGCTTATAACAGAGAATGTTCTTGAATCGCATAAATGTCCTCTTCTTCATAGGCGGCTCCTGCTGTGACCTGCAGGACTATATAATTACTGGAATCTTTCATTATGTATTAATGGAAAAGTGTCATGCTGGCACATGAAAATGTATATATTTGAAGATCTCTGCTATGCACTGAACCTTAAGTGGCCACACACGATATGCTCATGACCTTCACGTAATGCTTCTGGACCAGTGTCCTCAGCTGTACTTACTTTTTCTTATCCTGACACTTAGCTTGAATGTCTGCGACCCTGTCAACTACTTGAATTGAGCCCGATAATCTATCAGTGGTACAACATTAAAATAGTTCAGATGGTAGCACTTTCACTAGTGGGACAAATAAACAATGATTCGCAATGCACATTCCTGTTAAATGCGACATGTGCACCATAAGTAGGATAATCCCTATTTGGGACATTTCACAGGAATCTCACAATTTCTGCGACATATAATATTCTAAAAATTGCATATACTTTGGGTGTTAGAATAAGCACACTTTCAATCATTGAATCTCAGCATCACATGTGGGCGTTACCTAGGGCCACAGGTGTTCCTAGCCTTCTGCCACCTGAGGCCAGGAGGTTGAGGGGCTGGCCATGTCGCTCTGCCTGCTGCCCCCTTGTGTGAACCAAAGAGATGCCACCTGAGACAACAGCCACAGGGCTGCCTAGGAATGCCCATTGCTCCAGACTGGCAGCCAGCAATCATGGCTTATTGATGTTTGCCTAACTCTTACCAAGAGCCAGCCCATTGCTTGCATCAGGCTGTGGGCTCCTGAGAGGAGTGTTGAGCCAGGGTGCTGTGTAGGGTTGCCACCTGTCTGGGATTCACTCGGGCAGTCCGGGTTTTGAGTCCTGAATGTGTTGTGTCAAGGTTTCAGGACAGCTGAAACCTGAACACAAAATGTAATTATGTCAGGTAAACAGGGGCAACCATGGGGTCCTGGTGTTCCAACTTGAGTGCATAGGGAAGGCATGGGACACGGTGGCAAGCTAGAACTTGGGGCGCAAGGAGGTGTCTGAAATGCAGTGTACAGATGAGTCTTGAAGGGCACAGGGTTTCCACTTCAGGCAGATGTGTTGCCAGCTATCTCTCCTCACTCTCTCTCCTGAATGTCTCTTTCTCCTGGTTGTCTCTCCTGACTGTCTCTCCTCTGTCTCTCCTGACTGTCTCTCCTCACTCTCTCCTGGCCTTCTCTCCTCTCTCTCCCTCCTGACTGTCTCTCCTCTCTTTCTCCTGGTTGTCTCTCCTGACTGTCTCTCCTCTGTCTCTCCTCACTCTCTCCTCTGTCTCTCCCCTCTCTCTCTCTCTCTCTCTCTCTGTCCTGACTGTCTCTCCCTGCTCTCTCCTGGCTGTCTCTCCTCTCTCTCTCTCTTTCCTGGCTATTTCTCCTCGCTCTCTCCCATAGCTGTCTCTCCTCTCTCTTATCTGGCTGTCTCTCCTCTTTCCTGGCTGTCTCTCCTTGCTCTCTCTCTCCTGGCTGTTTCTCCTCTCTTTCTCCTGGCTGTCTCTCCTCTCTCTCCCCTAGCTGTCTCTCCTCTCTCTTCTCTGGCTGTCTCTCCTCTCTCTTCTCTGGCTGTCTCTCCTCTCTCTTCTCCTCTCTCTCCCCTAGCTGTCTCTCCTCTCTCTTCTCTGGCTGTCTCTCCTCTCTCTTCTCTGGCTGTCTCTCCTCTTTCCTGGCTGTCTCTCCTTGCTCTCTCTTTCTCCTGGCTGTCTCTCCTCTCTCTCCCCTAGCTGTCTCTCCTCTCTCTTCTCTGGCGGTCTCTCCTCTTTCCTGGCTGCCTCTCCTTGCTCTCTCACTCCTGGCTGTTTCTCCTCCCTTTCTCCTGGCTGTCTCTCCTTGCTCTTTCCCCTGGCGGTCTCTCCTCGCTCCTCTTCGCTCTGTCCTGTAAATTATCCCAAAACAAAAATGCCAAGCAGCGCTAGATTGTTTATCACTAAAAGGTGGCAACCCTAGTGCTAAGATGTTTACAGGAAACTACAAACAGCAAACTACTGGCCCCTCCCACAAGCCATGATAGGCCTGCATAGAGCCCTAGTATTGACATCACAGGTTCTGAAATAAGGTATACAGTAATACCTTGGTTTACAAGTAACTTGGTTTGAGAGCGTTTTGCAAGACAAGCAAACATTTCCGAAAAATGTTGCCTTGATATACAAGCAAATGTCTTGCAATAAGAGCAAAATTTTGTAGAAAAGCACCACCCGAATAAGGCTGTAGCAGTGCGAGCGATGAGTCTGTTTAACGACAACACAATGTCACATTGAATAGATTCCTTGTTAAGGTTTCACAAAATGAAAAAGATTCCATTGAGTCGAGAGATAGCAGTGATTCCGTTAGTGATAGTGAAAGTCGTCCTACACAATAATCCTCCTCTCTCTTGTCCCCCTCACACCAGCCACGGAGGTGCCTGTAATTGGTTTATTTTTCTTTATATTTTATACAGTATTATATTACAGTACGGTATTGTAATCATTGTTATATGAATATTTTGGGTTGTGGAACGAATAATCTGAATTTCCATTATTTCCTATGGGGAAGTTTGCTTTGATATACAAGCGCTTTGGATTACAAGCATGCTTCCGGAACGAATTATGCTCTTAAACCAAGGTATTACTGTATAAGGAAAGTGGAAAGTTTTTATTTAAAATTTCCATTAGCATGATGATTAGGGGAGAAAGAAAGACCCAGGAAAGGTCAAATATAAGCAGATTACACTTCAGCTTAACTTTAAACCTAATATCCATAATTCTGAATAGGCTTATAAATCACACCAGTTATTTTATATGTATGTTCAGGCTGACTGACATGCTGATAATATTTGCCGCCCTAGGCTGTTGTCGCCATGGCCTCTATATAGATTTGAGCCTTATATTGCCACCTGTATTCGCTGAGCCATCATCTCGAAGCTAAGCACAGCTGACAGCGCATTCACAGCACAGGAGGCAAAGCTAATGTTAGCTATTTTGGATGGCCTCAAGTTTTTTCAGGGCGACGGTTGAATTTGATTTGCTGATGTTTTCCCCCAAAGCGAAGGCTAGGCTGCTATCGGATCCTCTAACTTGTCAGAAAATATGCTCTCTACTTATTTTAACAGTAGCCGGGCTTCTTGGAATGGGTTCAGATGCGACGGGATGCCGCACGTTTGTCTTATCCTTGAAAGCAGCGCCCGGCAGCAAAACATTTTCGATTAAACTTTTGCTCCGGTGATAATTCCCACAGGTGCCCTAACATAAAGAGGCCTTAAACTGCTGCAATGAGCGGCTGACAGGTTCACACTTTACATCGCTCCTAGACACGCTTCTCATCCCGCAAAGCAACGAGAACCCGAGACAATTCAGTTATTAAAATTGTCATTCCCTGTCTGCAGCCGGGATCATCACCGAGCTTCATAATATCAGCAGACGTTAGATACTATGGGATTTATTAAGTAACAATGTGCAAAGAGCAGCAAAAGGCATTCATTTGCTTTCATTAAAGGCCTCAATCAAGAGTCATTACCTGGTTAAATATATATCTGTTGCATTGCTAGAGAATTCAAAGATCTTGACGTCTAGAAAACACTTGCTCTGTATTTAGGTTTAAAGCTGAACTCCATCCAGATATTACAGGAGAACTATGAGGTGAGTGATCTTCACTCAACCTCATAGTTCAAGCCGACGTGTGACAATGAAACTGTTACACGTTGGCTCAATAGATCGGGAAGTGAGCGAACACATACTGTCGCTCGCTCACTTCTCGATCATGTCCCTGCAGAGAGAGCGGTGGCTGTCACTCACAGCTCCCTGCAGGGATTTCCCCTCTCTCCTCTCCGATCCTCCAGCACTGACTGGCATAACGGACGGGGGAGTAGCGGGTACAGCTGTCTCTGCCTATAGATAGGCAGAGCCAGCTGTCAATCACGCAGCTGGGTGGATCTCGAAAGTAATGTCGGGATACGTCCCGGCTGCACAGTCTCAGTATACCGCAAGCTGTAGCTCACAGTATACTGAGCTTTGGGTCACGGGAGGACACTAGTTTGTGTCCTCCCGTGACTCTTAGGAGAACTATGGGGAAAAACACTGTGTGGCACTCACCCGGGTGACACCATTGGAGGGGTGACATTCATTTTGGTGTCACCCCCTGTGAAAAGTTGGGCACTTGTTCATGGACAGAGAGCCCGACAGTTGCACAAGAGAGGAGGGGACCCGGCCGTGTACCTTATCCCACCGGTCCCCTCCCCTCTGTCAGCGTCCATCACCAAGATGGCCGTCGACAGGTATTACCAAGATGGCCATGCATGCGTGATGACATCATGGCTGGGTGTCGCCCTGTACCCGCTCCGGTAATATCCGGCCTCGTCCTGGACAATCCGGACTCAGGGGAAGTGGGTGTGATGCTGGCCATCACGCTGATGGCAAGAAAAAGTACTGCGGGGGAAATCTCTGAACTGAAAGTGAACATTGCATCAAAAGCTGGTTTTGTTATTTTATCTTTACATGGGCTGTTTATATTGTTATTTTTGGCTGGAGACTCTGCTGTAAAGCCAACTCCAGAACAAAACTTTATTTTTATAGTTTTTGATAGCGTGTTGAAGGTTTAGAACCTCTGTCAACATTTTATTGAGTGCCCATTTTGTAAATATCTCTACAATTCCTATATATTTAATGGTGTCAAACTGAAACAGGAAGTGAAAGCAAATCATACCTTCCTCGTTTATTCGACTGGTATCAAATGGAATAGAAAATTATATAAAATCTCCCTACTTTCTGTCTGGGTGTCAGGAAAAAAACAGGAAATTAGGAAAATATGGATACTTTCTGTCTAATAATTGGGTGTAAGACTGAACAGGAAGTGAGGAAAATACACTTACTTCCTGTCAATAAATGGACATCAGAAAGCTATAGGATAGCTATAGGAAACAAAATGTAAAAGGTTTAGAGCCACTGTCAGGATTTTTTACTGCTGCCTGTCTCTTCATAAGGGAGATTTTTTTTTTGTCTGATGGGTGTCAGACAGAATAGGAGGTTATGGGAAATCTCTTTTGTGAAGCCACATCCAAATTTCCGAATTGGTTTCGGAAGTCCAGAATGCCATTCGGGTCTCGAAGCCATATACATATATTGCTAAAGCTGAGGCTACAGACCCAAATGGCATTCAAGAGCTCTCAAATGCAATTTGGAAATTCGGATCCCGAATGTCATTTGGGTCTAGGAGCTTCAGCTTTAGTACTATATATATATATATAAGGATGTCTAGTAGATGGCTGTGGAGAACAGGATCTAGCAGTTCATAGTCTCCTTATTGCTGATGGAGAGGACAGAGAACTAGCTATCCGCAATCTATAACCCATGTGCAGCCGCGGGCGGATAGTTGCAGCTTGTTGTATTCAGTGCAGTCCTCTTGTATGTCAGACCGCAAATTTATGTATGTATGTAGCCACACCTCCTCCTGAGCAGGACTTAACTAGGCTCCATTCCCATGATGCAATGTGAGTGTTCCCTTATCGGCATGATTTAATGGAAGATATTTTTTATTAAAAGGAAATATGCTGTTACAGTCAGCTGCCCAGGTGCAGCTCTGATTATCTGCAGGACATGCTGTTTCCCTTTCATCTGCCAGATTCTTCATAATGATGTATTTTGCTCATTGCAGAGTGGCAGTAATCTCAGGATATTAGGTCTTGTGAAGTCGGATGAAGGTTATTATCAGTGTATCGCTGAGAATGAGGCTGGGACCGCTGAGACATATGCACAACTCCTCATCCCTGAACCCGGTAAGTAATACATTTTATCTGTAGCATGCTTGCCCGTGATTTGTCATATGACATTTCTGAAAAGTGTAGAAAATTACATTTTATTAGTCTGTCAAAGGTTCAGTCCATCTAAAATCAGATTTTAACTCTAGTGGGTCCCAGTTCGTCAAATCATTGCATACCTCCCAACTTTCTAAGAATAGAAACATGGCCACCTTTTAGAACAAAGTATGTAGAAGAAATGCACCAATATCGTTTTTTCAGTATCGAGTACTGATCTTTTTATGCTTCCTGATTGCCTGGGAAGCCAGTGTTCTATCGAAAGAACACCGGCTTCACTTGCCAAGGCATGCATAGCTTCCTGGCCAATCAGGAAGCCGGGTCATGAGGTGCCGTCTGGCTTCCTGATTGGCCAGGAAGCCAAGCTGCCTAGCAACAAGTGAAGCCGGGTTCCTAGCCAATCAGGAAGCTGGGCGGCACGTCATGACCTGCCTCTCGGCTTCCTCATTGACTAGGAAGCTGGCTTCACTTGTTGCTAGGTAGCCTGGCTTCCTGACCAATCAGGAATCCAGGAGGACGTTTTGCCCAGCTTCCTGATTGGTTAGGAAGCAAGGCTGCCTAATAACAAGTGAAGCTGGCTTCCTAGCCAATCAGGAAGCCGGCTCCATTCCTCCTCGCCACTGCCGGTCACAGGGGGATCTCCCACTGACCGAAAGTTACGGTACCAGAGGTAAGTATCAATCCAAACAGAGGGGCAGAGGAGAAAATAGGGATTTGGGCTAAAAAAGGAAAGACCTTTCAAATAAAGTACAGATGGGAGCTATGCATTGAACAGCTGTCTAGATATCCTTGAGGTTCTGGCAATGAGATCTTGGAACCTACATTTTGAGTCCCACCCCATAGCACAACCACTATAGAAGGTTAAAGAATGTAGCAGGGCAATTGAGAAGTTCTAGTGGTAACTTCATACTGCTTGAGTCTGTGAAAGATACAAAGCGAATGGTTTATTGCACATAGCATTATCACGAATATATGAAGAATCAGTTGTGAGTGGACTTAACATTAAATGAACGTGGAAATCGACCATTAGTTTGTGTCAGATGCCTTTTCAGTAAGCAGGATACAGTCAACCCCTTCCAGTACATTACTTGGGTCTGTCATGTGGCTTATGCTGCTGAAACTAATGCTTTGGTAAATTATGTGGACCAGAATAAGTAAGTGATTAATGTAATTTTTTATATCAGAAAGGAGGACTGACTGGTATCTCTAACTAGGTTAGCTCAATTTGAGTCTCTGCCCTTACACTATATGGCCAGGGGTTTGTGGGCACCTAACTTTCACACCTATTTCAGCTTCGTGGAGATCCCATTCCAAAACTATTAATAAGTCATTAATATGAAGCCCCCTCCCATTCTCCTTTGTGGATATAACATCCCCCACCCTTCTTGGAAGGCTTTGTATAAGATCTTAGAGTGGGTCATTGAGCCAAAAGAACATTTGTGAGGTCAGGTTTCCGATGTTGGCTGAGAAGACCTGACTCCTAATCTGCATTCCAGTTTATCCCAAGGTGTTGAGTAGGGTTAAGTCAAGGCTCTGTGAAGGCCACTCAAGTTCTTTCACACCAAACGTGTCAGACCAAGTTTTTATTTCCCTGGCTTTTAGCTCCTGAAGTCCTTAATTTGGAGGGATCGCCACATCATGTCATGCACATAGCTGCAGGCAGACGTAAATAGCTTGTTTTTTCTCTCTCTGCCTGATTCCTATGGGCTGCTGTGTGAAATGGGGGGTTATCCTATCCTTTCATAGATATCAGTGATCTATATGTTAGTATTTGTGGACAGGGGGTTTTGCTTTTACCCTGAACTGATTTTGAACAGCTGTGCCATTTTACTTGCTCTCAAGATGGAATAGATTTTAAAACATTATTGACCGATGCTCTAGCAACCACTAGCAACCAATTGTTTGGAGCCAAAGGCTAGATACTATGTAGTAATTAGCAGTTTTCTAGGTGCTTTTATCTGGGATCCTAGATTTCAACCTTAACAGGGTAAAGGGGTAGAGAATTTGGAGAAGGCAGAAAAGTGAACAATCTAGGACAAAATAGCTGATTTGGAAAAATTCTCCACTTCAGCTCACTTTCCAGTTCAGCTATGTTGTCCTAGATTGTTCACTTCTCCTTCCTTCTCCAAACTCTTCACCCTTTTGTGAATAACCCTGTAAATTATTTTTTCTATTGCAATCAACCATGCCAAAAACAGTGAAAACTCTTAACAACAGTTTGCTTTGACAGAGATGCAGATAGTGGGGAATAATAACCCTTATTGGCTAACTTGACATATTAAAGATGCAAGCTTTCGGTCCCTTTAGGTCTGTACATAAGGCTATATATACAAAGTTTGAAGCATGTATGAAGAAGAAGTGCCTGAAGAAGGGACCTAAGGGGCCCCAAAAGTTTTGATCTGTAGTAACTCAAGTTAGGCAGTAAAGGGTACCTCCTAAACTCCAAACTTTCTTCATTAAACAATGGCCAACATGATAAAATTGAGCTGGGCAGAATGATGAGCAGGTCGTTCACTGATTATCAACACCTTCCTTTAGTAGCCATCCAAGATATCAACTCTGTATCAGCTAAAGATCTGATATGGAGATGACTGGGTCCTGACACTTTTATGTTAACATAAACATAGCAGTCCAAGCAAAAGCAAAAAAATTTCAAGGATGATACATCTATGCGTCACAATGCATTATTTCCCATTTTCTGGAAAATATGACCCCCTCATCCCTCGACACAACAGCGCCACCCCCTCCCTAGGTTATGGAAAGCACCACTCATCCTTGCCATAATCCAGTGCTGCTCTCTGCATCCCCCTTTGCCATTGGATTCAATAAGCCCACTTTCTGTGAGTACAGGGTGTCATGGACACACCTATTGGGGGGGTGTTATCATTTAGCCTGGAATCAAAGTATAGGATGAAAGACACAACATAAGCGTTGTTATATGCAGCATTACAGCCCATTACCGATGCTGGAGAGAGTAAAGAAGGACAGTGGCTCGTCATATAAGCAGAGGCATAACTAGAAACCTCAGGGCCCGGGTGCGAGAAACCATGAAGCCCCCCCCCCCCCCCGCCACTCCTTTTGATGACGCGTTTCCGGGGCCCATCTACACTAGGGTGGGCGCCCTTCTTGTTTCAGTTTCAGCCATAATCTATTCCATGTTCTATAGCTTGAGCAGGAGGCTGTAAAAAATCATACCATCGTGGAGGACATCGAGGCGGGTCTCTGTATCAGGTGGCTGCTGCTGGGTCCTCGCTGCTGAGTCCCCTGTGCTGCCCCAGTATTTGCCTGCATTTCTGGCTAGTTGTTTTCTCTGCCCGGCCCGCCCGCTTGTCTGTCTGGCGGCATATGCGACCGCTGCGACCCTGGTAGTTCCGCCTCTGCATATAAGGTATGTATGCTTACCATTTTGTGTAAAATGTGAGTGAGGGTGTAATGCGAGAAGAGAGGGACTGGGAAGATAATCAATACATTTTTGGATTTGAGCTCTGTTTTTGCTGCAGCAGCTCAGCTCTTATCTAAACAAAGAGACCCCCTCTATCCTGGGGTCAGGCCAATGACCCTATTTCAGACCAAACTTTGGAGTGAGGGCTTTGCCAACCATATTGTAAAGCTCAGGTGGACTTAAACCTCAAAAATGTATTCAAGTATCTTAACTATTAAGTAAAATGTATTTTATTTGTGCTCCACCACAGCTGTAGATCCTCAAATCATCTCTGAATTGGTGCTGACACGGTTCTTCCTTCTGCAGGGGGGCTACTTTTTTTCCCCATGGTCCCTGTGTCACTCCTGTGATGGACTACAATCTCATGTTTAGTTTAATAATTTGTATTGCGATTGTAGTCCATCCCGGAAGCGAGCTTGGAGTGGTGACTACTTTACAACACACACAGGGACCATGGGGAATAAAAGTAGCCCCCCTCCAGAAGGAAGGACAGTGTCAGCACCAATTCAGAGATGATTTGAGGATCTACAGCCCAGTGATACACAAATAAGATACATTTTTGTTAATAATCAGGGTACTTGAACACATTTGATAGATTTAAAGCTGGCTATACACTGGTAGATTTTAGTGTGAAGTTTGTGAACATTCATACAGAACATTCAATAATGCCAAGTCATGCCAGAGATTTGCAGAACGTCCGAAAATTTAGGTTGGTTTTAACATTCGGTTTTTGGATGAATAAGGTTTCCTGAACCAAAAACACATTGAAGGGAATTTATCAAAACTGGAGCAGACAAAATCTGGAGCAGTTGTGCATGGCAACCAATCAGCTTCTCTCTCTCATTTTCAATTCCTTACTGAACAAACTGAAGAGAGAAGCTGATTGGTTGCCATGCACATCTGCTCCAGATTTTGTCTGCTCCAGTTTTGATAAATTCCCCCCATTCACTGTTTAAAGTTTGTTCCTTCGGAAAAAATTCCCATCCCGCTCTTTTGATTTTTTGTATTACTGTGGTCGATAACAATCATTGATTTGACCCCATTACTATTAGAACATCGAACAGGCGTTCCAAAAATATATTTTCTGAAGGAGATTCTACTGGTATTTGGCCAGCTTTAGGGCTGCGAGGGTGATAACCGCTTTTCTCAAAGATCCTGAGCATCTCTAAATCTAGCACTGTGTTTATTCTGTAGTATGTATCGCGTGCAGACTAATATGGATTAATGTAATGCCGCTCAATTGATTTCCAGAGCAAGTTTGGCAAAAGACGGCTGATTATTGTGGTCACAATGTCACTTTGGATTCTTGCAAACATCCTTTCTACAGATTCAGTTTGCCTGAGAACAATAATACTTTCTGACCTTGCGTTTTCTTCATAACAGAATGTTTTTCATTAACAATATATTTACAGAAATGTCTTTCTTTTTCTGTATATTAAACCTGAACGCCAGGCAGATATAATGTGCGCCTTTAGTCTTGTTATGTAGGCATTCACAAAATTTTTCATATGTTTTTAGTAGACTAGTGCGATTCGTTTTGTTCCCAAATACAAGTTCGTATGAATTTTCTGAAATTCAAACATTCTGACACATCTGAATTTCTGAATCCCAATGCATCCGAATGTATCCGAATACGAATTTCCGAAATTTCAGATCATGTCCGAATTTCATTTAAAAAAACAAAACCGAATCAGACATGTGGCTTTTCTGGCCAATCAGATGTGTTTTTTAATACATCTGAATGGGTCTGAATCCGAATTCTAGGAGCCCAGCTTTAGTTTTATGATATATGGCTCCCAATGTTGTTGCCACAAATATTTGTTTGTAATACAGAATACTAATTATAAATACAAAATACTAAAGCTGAGGCTCCAAGACCCGAATGGAGTCTGAATTTCCATGTGTATTTAAAGCTGAACTCCAGCCTTACCTTCCCTCTTGCACAGTTCTAGAGTCTCCTCTCCTGCACTGTAATTGCTTACTCTGATTTCACTCAGGGCCAGCCTTTGGGGTGTTCGAGCTGTGTGGTCGCACAGGGCGCCATAGCAACAAGGGCGCCAGGCGGTTAACACAGCTCGTCCACGGGGCAGCACAGCCTGCGGCTTTTCTCCTCCTCACCGCTCGACCATCCGACTTGACAGCGCTCCCTCCTCCGCCCCCTCCCCCCCTCCGCTTCAGCTGTAGGCTGAGTGGTGTGGAGGAGAGAAGCCGCAGCTGTCAGGATGGCAGAGGGGGGAGGAGAGCAGAACCGCTGTCATCCTGTCTGTTTAAGGATGACAGCGCCTGTGAGCGTGGCCGAGCGGAGGATCGGTAAATATCTGTGATATTTACTGATCCTCTTTGTGCAGAACAAACACTGGAGTGATCAACTGATCACTCCAGGGTTTGTGAATAACTGGGGACAGATAGTACTATGTGTCCCCAGTTATGAATGAACAGGTAGGGCTTTACATCACTTCCTGTTCATTCATACATTTCTGAATGGGTAGTAGCACTCACTATTGAGGCTTCTACCCATTCATAAACTGGTGATAGTAAATATTTTACTATCATCAGTTTCTGAATAAATGGGAAGCCTCTGTACTGAGTGCTCTCCATTCATTTATAACAGGGGCTGCAGAAAAAGAGATTGAGGATTCTGTGTCCTCAATTTATTTTTCTATTTTAAATGGTAAATGTCAAGGGTCTGTTTAGAGCCCTAATATTTCCCAGAAGCCCCCCCCGCCCAACAGTAAAAAATAAATGAATAAATAAATAATAAAATACACAAATTAAATAAAACCCACACACACATATTATTAGACATGTGCAAAGACTAAAAATGCATTTAAAATGAAATGAACGAAAACTAAAAACGTTTTAATTCGTTTCATCAAATTTATATTTTAAATGTATATGCTATTTTGGATTCAGCCACTGGCATGTTCTGGAGGCAGGGCGCATGACGTCATATGACACTGCACGTGTTGGGTGCCGCCATCTTGGTGTATATCTAGGCACAGGGCGCCTAAAACCCTAAGGCCGGCCCTGATTTCACTGAACACTGAAGGCTTTCCATAGTGTGCATTAGAAACTACAGTAAGTCAGATAGAGCCCGTCTCATTTCCTGGTTGGAGGACTTTCAGCATCATTTAGCACTTTGCCCCTCAGTCTTACTGTCCCTTGTCCCTAGCCTGCCCCTTTCATTCATTGTATTTCCGTTCTTTCAATCATGGAGGTTCAGCATTACATGTGGGTGTTCCCTAGGGTGGTCTGCATCGGCAGGTATGGGCAGCGTGCGACCGATTCTACTGTAAGGTTGTACAACTTTCGTCTTCCAAGCACGCTGGAAAACCTGCAGAAAATCCTACGTTTTTTGGCGGGTTGGTGGCATGGTCGCGCAAGCGAACACTGTCCGCTCAGCACTGCAATCATCGGAAGCCCTCCCCTCAGCGGGAGGGCTTCCGATGATCGCAAGTACGATCTGCGTGTCCAAGATGGGCCGATCGTACGAGATTTTAATGACCTTACAACCATTGCACAATGAAAGTTGTGCGATGGTTGTAAGGTGTATGGGCAGCTTAAACTATAATAGTGCCCCATATAGCCATCCTAACATCTTTCAAGCACTGGGGACCAGAAGGGTATGTTTAGAGAGCTTTCAAGGTAGAGCATGGGCAAGCGCTCATTAGAGGGGTTGAGCTTCTTTTCCAATGAGCAGGTTGCAGGTCAGAAGATGACACAAGAGACTTCTGAGCTGACCCGTGTACCTTTCCATATCTAACTTTCAAAGTATTTTATTAATTTTCCAAAGTAAAATAAATCAATAAAATAGCACATGATGCACAGTCACTATAGCACATCTATAGTGTGGCAGGTATTTGAATCACAGGGCTGGCTATAAAAATGTAACACTTTTTTTCAGCTTCAGCACTTTAATACAAATGTATTTCAGCCATGCGTTTTTCTGTTTAGGAGGAGCCCGGCCTTAAATTTAATTCCTGTTCCATCCACTCTGGATAGCTTTTATTTTTTGCATAAATTATTCAGCTGTTCTGGTCTAGTAACCGGAGTGAAATTACAATCATTTGAAGCGGAGGGATTTACAGAGAAAGGTGTCACTTGCCTTCTGCAAACCAATCTTATTTTTTTTTTATCTTGTTGGGTGACTTCCGCTCCGTGTAATTTCAGATTGCTTCACGGTGGGAATAACAATACGCCTGCCATTCCACCTAAGCTGTGTACTGAATTTCAGATCTGTAATTCAAACGGACCTTCCTTTTAATTAAATTCAAAGGCATCCATGCATTTTTGTTATTCATTATTTATCTATTTGTTACAGAAAGTTGGATTCAGATTGGTTGCAGATGTTCATGCCATACAAGGTCTACATAAAAAGGCACAGCTATGTTTAAGGGGTATCAATGTAAAAGAAAACATTAAAAAAAAGATAAAAAGCAACAAAATTGCACAGAGGTTGTCACAAAGCAACAGGGTTTTTGCTCATGTCTCAAAACCCTTCCCCCGAAAGCTCCTCCATCTTTCACTTTTCCATCCTGTATTACACTTGGTAGCCCACTTTTATTAAAAAACAAAGTTCATACATCCATCTTGGATACCCTCACAGGGGTTGTTTAGCGTAACATTCATGCAAGGCTTCCAAACAACACAAGAATAGCCTCCTGGCTTCCACTTTCAACATTAGCACTTCTGACCCACTGGTGGCCCCTCAGGCTCACGGCTCTCCTAGCCTCACCAGTTCTCTCCAAGCCTCCCTGGCTGTATTAGTGTGCCTCCAGCACACACACCAGCTGACTACACTTTAAATTCTGGGGAAGTCCTCCTGACTCCTGAACACCATCCGTTCCTATCCCAATAGGAGCTTGCCTGACTCCTCTCTGACTTCTGTGGGCGTTCTCCTGACATCCCGGGATGGACTACAATCTCATGTTTAGTTTACTAATTTATATTGAGATTGTAGTCCAGTCCTTTGGTATTTACTGTGTGGATAATGATGCTAAACTTACATTAAGACTTCCATTCCTTTAATTCTATCTCCACATTTAAGGACTCTATAAGATATCAAGTTAATTTCAGTTAGTTAATCAGGTTGAAAAAAGACACAAGTCCACCGAGTTCAACCAATACAGGAAAAAAAAATGAATGAATATATGCATCAAAAACCTCCATAAATAGAACCCTATGCCCACAGTTATCCAAAGATGATCCAGAGGAAGGCAACAAAAAAAAAACCTTACAAAGCATGGTTCAATTTGCCTTTCTCTTAAGATGTTGCAGTTTACAGATTACATTTTCCAGGTAGGCACTGGTGATGTAAACTTACCAGGATGCATCTGTGAGGCCAGGGCTACATGACCAGTGCCCCACTCAGCCAGATAGTGGAAACATAGTAATTATATGTAAAAGCAAAATATGTTTGTTTAAAGTGACAATAAACTCCGGAATTAAAACTTAAAAATGCATCCAAGTACCTTAACTATTAACAAAAATGTATCTTATTTGTATATCACTCGGCTGTAGATCCTCAAATCATCTTTGAATTGGTGCTGACACTGTCCTTCCTTCTGAAGGGGGGCTACATTTGCTCCCCATGGTCCCTGTGTGTGTTGTAAGGTAGTCACCGCTCCAAGCTCACTCCCAGGATGGACTAACATCCCACATTTAGTTTACTAATTTGTATTGAGACTGTAGTCCATCTCAGGAGGGAGCTTGGAGCGGTGGCTACTTTACAATAGTTAATAGTTGAGGTACTTGAATGCATTTTTAAGAATTAACTCCTGAGTTTAGTGTCACTTTAAGAATAGTCAGGTCACCACCCTGGCAGTGAAGTCTGGCAAGTCAGTCTAAATCTCAGGACTGGATGAGAGAAATACAAATCCATTGACAATTGAAACACTTCCTATTTTACCGATGTCTCCCTCAGTTTGCCTAGAGTGTGTTTTCTATCATTTACAGCAGTGGTACATTATCTCACATGTAACTTTTATAACATTTGAATAAATATCAGTATCTGGGAATTTACTATGAAGAATGTTGCAGTTGAGTATTCTTTTTGTCTGTGCATATCCTCCCTTTTCCTCCGTAGCCAGTGTAAATAATATATTTCCCACAGGATGCGATTCTTTGGCTGTGATCATTTTCCTGATGCGTGGATCATGTCAGCACTATAAGGTTTCCCTCCCCGTGGAAATCACCTACTTTCTTTGCATAGAAGTGAGATATAATTTTCTTGTTATTTTAATGCGGCGGTGAGGACAGCGTAACTGCCTTTTCGGAAGCTGAATGTAGTGTGCCAGTTGCTTATACCCACTCTAGGGAACGAATCTTTAAAAAGCCAAGTGATGATTACATAAGGAAGCATTTACATTTAAAATGTATATCAGGGAATTGCAGAAAGGTAAGCAGGAATAAGACAAGTGTATGAGCGGGAGAGGTAAGATGTGGAAGTCTGCAGCCCTCTCCTTTTACCCCCCAAAAATTTGGTCCGCCTTTACTGTATCTCTTGGTTTCATTTAAAAGGGAATTGGAATAACACAAAGTCCCCCCCTAAATTCCTGTCCTGCCATAGCAAAATAAGTAAAATAAGGAAGACCTGTAGCTATGTTTAGAATAACAGAGCTGTTCAGGTAGCTCATTAATTAATAAAATTATTAATAAAATTAATTTTACTGTCAAAAATAAGTTACCTGACCAGCTCTGTTATATTTTAAGTTGAGACTGAAAAAAAATAATGCTTGGATCATATCAACATATTCAACTTCCTATTCTTAGCTGAACTGCTGCAAAATGCCTGCAGTTTTCAGAACTCAATAGCTCAAGCCGATATATACACCACTGAATGAGTTTGACCAGTCAGGAGAATCACAATGAGGTTTCTGTTTGTTTTACTGACATAGAGAAAAGAGATCCACTAAGCTCCAGCTTAGTGTCCAGCACCAGGTTCCTGGAGGTTTACAGATAATGCAGTTTAGGAAGTATTTTACATATATTGTATATATAAGATTTTGAAGTGTCTGTGGTCATTTTTGGTCATTCAGCCAAAAGAGAGAAGGCCTGACTCACAATCTGCATTCTAGTTCATACTAAAAGTCTTCAGTGGAGTTGAGGTCAGGACACACAATCTGCATTCCATCCCATCCTAAAAGCCTTCAGTAGAGTTGAGGTCAGCGCTCATAATCTGCCTTCTATTTCATCCTAAAAGCCTTCAGTAGCATTGAGGTCAGGGCTCTCTGAAGGCCACTCAGAAAAAAGCCTTTACTAGAGGTTGAGGTTAGGCTCTGTGAAGGCCACTAGTGAAGGAGTCCAGGGAGGTGGGGCTGATGAAGTAGTGCACACAGCAGCTCTGTCCAGCATCCTGCCCAGCTCACTGACGGAGTAGAGCGGAACGCAAGCCAAAGCTCTGGCTGGAAAGCCCACATGGCCTAATGAGATGCAGCCTCCGGCCTCATTAGAGGAACAGCCCTGGTTGAGAAAGTGGAATCAGTCAGACAAATAGAGCTGAAAAGGAAGCCTCCTCTGCTGTGCTGTCTCTTAAGCTAATCCATAATGCTCTGGAAACCCTTTGTTATGTATTACATGTCTTTATAAAACAAAGATTGTTTATGGATATTGAAAAATAAAATATAATACAGTTTAAAAGATTAAACATACTATATGAATATAAAACCATTCTAGTTTCTCCATACAAAAAGTTAAACATAAAATAAGAACAAATGTAAAGTGAAATGTAGCCTCCATGTGACTGGGTCACAAAGCAGGAACACAACTGAGAAGGAGGGAGAGAGCATTGTCACCCTATAACAGAAAATGCCTAAATAACAACCTTTATTTTAAGATCACCATCTATATTATTTTAATGAAAGCTGTAGATGTAAAATTATTGAAAATTACTTTTTAAATGATATGCGAGTTTAATGATTGGGTGTACGTTAAGTGCACAGTTTGCACAGTGGCCTAACTCAGTGAAGACTCTCTGGCGTGCTACACTTCTTGCATCGTTTCTTCTGTGCAAGAGAATTGAGAGACTTTTGGTGCAGCTCACAATGCGGCCACCTGCCCTGCATAAGAATGACAGGATAGATTCACCCGAGCCTCACCTCTGGTGCTGGAGGCTGTCAATAGCTTTTTTTCTACAGAGAATGGAAGAGCAGACAGTGAGAGCAGTGTGAGCCATTTGTTCAGAGATGATTGATACATTCAGGGCATATTAAAGAACATTAGGACGTTAGATACCAGGCAATGGAGTCTGCACGGCGCACAAAAGACTGCAGGGAATGCTTCTAGTGCATTCTCCCTCATTCTCGCAGCAGACGTACATTCAGCTTAAACAAATGACTGATCATTGAATCAGCCTGAAGATGAGCGCTTATTAACTGCATGTAGACTTTCCTCAGCCGACATCCAACTTGGAGGAGAAGCAGCAGAGAATACAGAAGCGGCTGCCGGGATCTCATTATACACACACGGATCGTGCTCAGGCATTGATTGGAAGGGGCTATTTTACATATGCTGAAATGATGAAACTGATCTTTTGGCGACGGTCTCCCACTGGTCCGAGGCTGCAACATTTAATAAAGGCATCTGCCGGTGACCAAACTAACAAGCTGTCTTTTTGCCCAGCCACAGTCATAGGTCCTAGAGACTGTGAAGATCTGTTTAAGCCCTCATTCACACCCATGCATCGGCATTGGTGAGCGCCATTTCACTATGAAACATTTTTACGCTTGTGAGTCGCACGCACATGAAGATGCATGTCTTAGCTGGCAGATTGAAAGACATTGCGGTGAATGGACAAATGTGCGTTAAAATGCGAAATGTGCAAACCGCTTGTGTTGCCCGTTTTCAGGCATTTTCATTGATGTTTATGGGGCCAAACGCGCTGTAAACTGTCCAAAATAAGCTCATGTACTTTTTCCAGCGACAGGCGTTTCATAGCTTGCTAGAAAAATGCTCAAGCCAAACTATCACAGTGCTGGAAACTGAAAATGGTGTATATATAGGCTGCTACTCAAGTGCAAAAAGTGGAGCTGTGCTTTGCCCATGCAGGGCAACAATAGATTCACATAACTGCTGCCCTCCCCAGCTGTTCTTTTCACTCTTCTGCCTCTCCAGTCAGATGTGAAACAAGCAGTGTATTCCCCCAAGTCAGAGCACTGGGTACCTGAGCGCCCAATCACCAAGCACCAGTCTTGTGCAGCCTTTTGCAACCTTTTTAACATGAAGGAACCCTTAAAATTACTTTTAAGTCTCAGGGAATCCCTGGCAATAATGACTATATTAACGGCTCACGGTACCTTGGCGTGGTGGTCAGTGGGGAGAATCATTCTCACATTGGTGGTCACTGGGGAGAATACTCATATTGGTGGTTATTTGCAAGTTTATGCATGTTGTGCACATGTTAATGCGCGTTTGTACGCGTTTCCATGAAGACGTGCGTTTTGACTGGCAGCTTATGAAACTTTGCCGGCAATGGACGAACACGCGTACAAAACTGCGAGGAAAATGTGGCGTTTCAGGTGTTTCCATTGAAGCCTATGCGGCAAAAATGCACTGTTACCTGCCCAAAGAAGCTCATGTACCTTTTCGGGCGTTTGGTGTTTTCCTGCTGCGTTTTACTGCTCAGGTGTGAAAAGTGGCCATTGAAAATCATGGAATTTCTTGTGTTGGGCATTTAAACACGCTTTTCCTACTGCTCAAAAACGCCTAGGTGTAAACCAGGCCTAAGAGGGGAATTCCCCTCACTTTTGACAGATTTCCTGTTTTATCTTGAAGACAGGAAGTGAGGATAAATCTCCCCAGGCGGCAGCAAAAATAACCATTCCCTACTCTATCCAAAAAAAAACTATATAGATATACTTTAACTTACACTCACTCACCACTTGATTAGGTACACCTTGCTAGTACTGGGTTGGACCCCTTTTGTCTTTAGAACTGCTTGAATTCTTCGTGACATTGATGGAAGCATTCCTTGGAGAGTTTGGTCCATACTGACATGATAGCATCACACAGTTGCTGCAGATTTGTCGGTTGCACATCCATGATGCGAAGCTCCACCAGCCTGAACCATTGATACAAAGCAGGATGGATCCATGCTTTCATGATGTTTACATCAAATTCTGACCCGACCATCCGAATATCGCAACAGAAATCAAGACACATCAGACCAGGCAACGTTTTTCTAATCTTCTATTTTACAATTTTGGTGAGCCCTTGCAAACTGTAGCCTCAGTTTCCTGTTCTTAGCTGACAGATGTGGCACACGGTGTGGTCTTCTGCAGCTGTAGCCCATCTGATTCAAGGTTCAATGTGTTGTGAGTTCAGAGATGATATTCTGCATACCTTGGTTGTAACGAGAGGTTATTGTTGCCTTTTTATCAGCTTGACCAGTCTGGCCATTCTCCGCTGACTTCTGGCATCAACTAAGCATTTCCGTCCACACAACTGCCGTTCACTACATATTTTCTCTTTTTCAGACCATTCTCTATAAACCCTAGTGATGGTTGTGCGTGAAAATCCCAGTAGATCAGCAGTTGCTGAAATACTCAGACCAGCCCCTCTGGCACCAACAACCAAGTCACTTAAATCCATTTTCTTACCCATTCTGATGCTCGGTTTGAACTTCAACAGACCATCTTGACCATGTCTTAATGCTTAAATGTATTGAGTTACTGACACGTACCTGTTTGGAGACTGAATGTGTGAATAGACCCCCATAGCACCTCGTGTCCCGAGGACTCTGGAGTTGGGGACAGGGTCCAAGCAGACGGCGAGTGGCACGGGTGCCAGTGGTGATAACACTGTGCAAGCTGGAGTCCAGATGCTGGTTGCAGAGCAGGGCAAGATCCGTAATCAAGGTCAAACGAGCCAAGGTCACACCAGTAGGGCAGGCAAGGTACAAAAGAATGAGGCAGAGGCAAAGTCCAGTAAATGATCCAAGGTCAAGGGCAGGCAGCAAACAAGAATGGTTAAATAGCAAATCTGGGTCAGAAGTCTGGCAATACAAAGCAAGGAACACAGGGGAGCTGAAAGACAATCCAACAATTTGGAGACAGACAGGCTGAGCTTAAATAGAGAGATCCATTAGCCCATCATGTCACTTCCTGTGTGCTGTTTGGCGCGCTTTTGCGGCCGATTCGTGGCGCGAAAAATGGTATGGAAAATGGGACTCCGTGCATGCACAGTAACAGATAGTCTCTGACAGTTACTGCCATGTGATTGGCTGATTAGATATTTGTATTAACGAGCAGTTGAAGAGGTGTACCTAATAAAGCGGCCAGTGCGTGTATATATACTTGAACATATTCTCTACAACACATTTTTGCTCACCTTTATTAAACAAACCTTTTCTTATCACTCTCCAAGTTTTTTACTGAATTTCTGTAACTTTTTTTTCATTGTAAGCTTCAAATTAGAAAAATGACAAAACTGATTAATTTTTCTTCTCCCTAATGAAACACGAATCCGTTCGGGCAGCTGTAATTCTGGCAGACCATGTGACCCGTCAAACTTTATCTTCTGAACATAATCAGGTCACTTTCGGGCCAACTGCGCTGCCTCTGCCATCCTATATCTGGCTGTCTAGTCCTTCCTGTAATGTCTCAGCCCCGCACCTCCACAGGCCTGCTGATTACAGTAGGTGCCACACTGTGAAATTAATAACAAGAAAATCATTAAATAAGACACCTTGCAGCTGAGGCCGCCGGCCAAGTGTCTATGATATATATTGGCGCCGGCGACTGCTTTTGAGGAATAACAATGCCGGGGTAAACAGCCAAAATGGCGCATGTCCAACGGAGACACATGAAAAAAAATGAAAAAGGTTGCTTTAATAAATGAACACACTTTATAATGACGCGGGTGGGCAGCACAGATAACCAGGAACAAATCGGCTCAGTCTGTGCCCTTTAAAACGCCCGACATAAATATTTGGAGTTCGGCGGATTTGGCGTCCTGCTCATACATACATATTGACATTTATTTGATTTTGTCTATCTCCCGCAGTTGAGCGTGCCACGCGCCCCGTGGATCGTGTAGATACATCACTGTTGCCAGAGCAAACTGATTGGCATTCATGGCTCAGTATCTTTTTTTATTTTCTCCTTGGCTGATGGGCCCAGCCTCAGTAGCTCCAAAACTAAAGAGCTTCATCTATTAAGCGTGACAGATTTGTATTCAGCGGTAAATGCCTGACCTTGCTCAGACTCCTTCATCCATTCCCATCATCCTTTTTCCCAGATGAAAGGTTCTGTTTAACGCCTGCTTCCTGTCTGTTGCCTTAGAAACGTGAGTAAAGAACGGACAAATCCTAAATGAAAACAAGAACTGAGAATTAGAATAAATATTAAAATAAATAAGTTAATAAATTAATAAGTTCCAAATAAAATGAGTAAACAAAAGACGGAAAACCGTGCGGAGAAAAGATCCAGTCTAATTGAAGGATAGCATAATGGTTAAAAATGGGGAACTGTTAAAGCCAGTTATAGGGACTCTATAGGGTGAGTAGACATGAGCACCATTTTATGTGACTCTTGCATTTTGTGCCCCTATTGCTCAGTCTTTTGTCTTTACCATCTTCTGGTCGTTACTCTGTCACTCAGGTCTCTGAAGTGCACACCTGTACCCTAATCAGGAATGGATAAATTGAATGCTGGCCATTCAAGTTTTGCCTGAGCGATAGGTTTGCTCATGACATGGATAGTGTTTCCGTCTCTGACTTTGGGTTCCCCTGTTAAATGTTTGGACAGTTTTTCTCTCAGTTTTTCTCTGACTTCATGTTTTTGGTTTCCCTGTGAAATGTTTGGACAGCTGTGGGCTTATCAAGCTGTTACCTCAGCTGTTGGCAGTCTGTGCTCTGTCTGCCTCTCTGGAACCTGGGCCCTTTTTATCTTTTATTGACGTCACTCGTGACATTTCATTAGGTTCTATTGGCATAACATGTTGCACTGCGGTTGTGTCACGTCGCACTGTTCTGTGCTGAAAAAAGTACTGCACGCAGTACCTATACAGCACACACAACTGCATGTGCATGGTGTGAGCTAAGCTGATTTAAACTCCAAGGCAAATTGCCTTGTCTGTGCGTTGGGGCTGCACTAGAAAACACAGTCAGTGCAGCCCCAATGCTTCTGGTGTGAATGGGCCCTTACACTGCTCTAGCACTATAATAGAATAAAACATGTCCCTGACCACTTCCTAGTTGTGCATCTGTCTAGTCTTGATGAAAATCTATCTAATTTCCAGTGGTAAATCTGTCACAGTTGGATGCCCAGGTTTCCAGACAAAGGGGTTGTACATAGTCAGAACTGTCTCATGGACTTTAACTGACATGCAGTCCGACTCACTAATTTACATAAAAGATGTCCCTGAGTGCAAATAACAAACCCTGTGACCATGTCTGCTTGTGACTCAACAATAATGTGTCTACTTTTCAGAAAATGTCATTGGCATATCTTTATAAGGACTACTAAGACAAGATATACTGGGGGGGAATTTATCATAGCAATTGCGAATGTTTGAACTTGCACGGAATATATTTGCACCAGATTTATGATGCTAGTGTAATGTTATTGATAAATGAGGTTTAATAGACTTCAGGAAAGAAGACTCGTAACTCCAGGCAGAAAGCTTACTATTTCTTCTTGAAGAAGTGGTCATGGGGACATCTTAAGTTGTGATTGTTTTCTTAGGTGATGCACCAGTTTCAGACAACCCAGAACAAGTGCAGATGAAAACAGGTGCAAAAAACGTGCAGTTGCAAAGGAGTGCTAGCTCTGGTGAAAACATGGGCACATGTTAAAAGACAGATTTGCTAATTTTTTAGCAAATTTGCAGATTTGCTAGAAGAGGCTAAAACTGTCACAATTGCTTTGATCAATTCCCCCCATTCTGTTTAGGCAGGTCAGATCTGCATCACATGAAATAACAATGTGAAAGTACTTCCCGTCCCATTCCTAGTACCATGACTGTGTTGAGGTGTACCTGAACCCTTGGAACCTTGCATTTTCTTTTTTCCCATGCCTTAAATGCATACAGAGCTGCATTAGCCACATGGCAGAGTGTTACCAGGGTCTGGCATAGGAAGCTGCAGTTGTGTTTTTTAGGGCCGTAACTACAGATCACGGGGCCCCATAGCAAAATAGTGATTGCCCCCCCATGACCTCTCTCAGAGCTGTAAGTAACAATGCCAAGATCCCAAAGACTCCTCTTGTGTATCTGAAGTCGTCTCTATACTGTTGACTTTACAAGGGATTAGAGTTGTCATCAACTGCAATCACTTCAACCGTTAATGATATAATACTGTGTTATCTTCACATGTTCTATGTTTTTTTTTTTCCTCAACAACCTGTTGGGGTCCCCTTCCACCCCACCCCCGGCCCTATAGTTACGCCACTGCCCACAAAATAGGGCCAGTTAACTCTTTGTAGTGGGGAGGAAACATATGGAAGCACAGGAAGAACATGCAAACTCCATAGATATTGTCCTAGCCAGGATTCAAACAAAGGCCCCCAGTGCTGCAAGGCATACGTGCTAACCGCTAGACATGTGCGATTCATTTGGTTCCAAATCGAAAACCGGATGAAATGTCAGAAATTCAGAGATTTAGATGTTTCCGAATTACAGATTTAATGGATGCAAACAAATCCCAATTTCCGATTCCGAAATTAGTTAGGGGTAGTCTGTACGAAATTTCGTTTGTTACATGAAATTTTGTTGCAGCAAAGTGACATTTGAGTAAAAAAAAAAAATTCCTCCCTCAAATGTCACAAACAAAATGAGAATGAAACGAAATTTCATACAGACGATCGCTAATAAATTTAGTCCGAATCCCAAAACGAATTGACTTTCGGACCCGAATCCCGAAAAACGAAATAACGCAAAACCTGAATCAAAACGAAACAAATTTTTTGGTCGGTGCACATGTATACTAACCAGTAAGCTACCATGCTGCTCCAAAAGTACTTCATAGCACTCTGTGATCCTGGGAACCAGAGTCAAATGTTTCTGACCTAAAGACAATAGATGTTGTTGCTGCTGTTGTTTTTGACTGGTATTTTTACAGAAAATGTTGAAAAAAAACTTGCCTCTGTGTGGTATCAAGCAGTAGCGTGATTGGCTGCTAGATACCAAAGCAGAAAGTTTGTCTACTGCCATATATAGAGTCAGATTTAGCTGAAAAGTGCTGCCTTATACACAATGGTGCAGTAAGGTTGAGTCAGACTATATGGATATGTGTTGTTTTCAAGATTTAATTGGAGGTGATATGGTTATTGGTCATATCAAATAAGTAATAATTATGCAAGAGAGGTAGAAAGATTGTCGGAATAAGGGAGTGGTGGTAGGTAAAGAGGGTAAGGAAGAGAGAGAAACAGTGAAAGAGGGAGAGAGGAAAATAGAGACATCAGAGATAAAGAGAGAGTGAGAGTTAGAGAGAATCAGATATAGAAATTGAGAATCAGGTGTAAAGAGGTAGAGGGAGCTTTAGTCAGTTTGGTACCCTCAGGGGTCCTTCCTCTACTTGTATGGTAGCGGTGGTCAGTGCATACTGCAGAACCGAACATTGGTCATGTACTGACGCATTCTGTGCTGCAGTACTGTGAGACCAGGCTGTTGTGATAGCAGACATCCCACCGCACTCCAAACTGGAATCCCAATGTTGTCAAATGGGTGCTGGCATGACCAGCTGTCCACTAGTGTCGCCATGTATTCTTAGCGTCTAAATAAAGGTATTTTGACACATTGGACCTGGTGTGCGGGTGACTACTTGCATATCCGGCTGTTGTGATGATGCCCACTAAGTAGTGTGCCCATGACAGCCGGGGCTCCCAGGAAGTGGTTTGAATGATACCGGCTGTCATTCAGCTTGGACGAGGCATGCCATCTAGCAGAATGTTTTGGGGATGTGGGTTGCAATTCTGTATTGCAGGTAAGTAGTGAAATCTCCATTTAAGTGCTGGGCTATTATTGTTTTATTTAGAAAATACCTGTGTGAGGACCCAAATGAATATGGGAATTGAAAAAAAAATAGCCTTACAAAATATTTAAAAATGTCATAACTGATTAATCACTTATTGCAAACATGACAGGTTCTCTTTAAACTAGGGATGCACAGATACTTTTCGAGTACCAGTGCAGATACTTGGCATTTTCATGAGAACTACCAGGGTTGCAGCGGTTGCAGCTGGGACCGGGCTCTGGCTCTCCACCACTGTCCTGAAATAATTAGTCTTTATTGTTTTAGAAAAACTGTCACATGACAATAAACAAAAATGTATCAGTACTTGTACTTGTAAGTACTCGGCAAGTACCAGTACTCGTACTCGCAAAACTGGTATCTGTGCATCCCTTTATTTATATTTATAAAAACAAAATCGTACATTAATACAGAGATGTACAAATCCCAGGAGCTCCATGTGCTCCTTACAAAGACAGCTGCCTCCTAACTTTTGAATTTTTCTCTAGTCCAGTCTTGGAGCTCAAAAGTATTGGTACATGTAATCGTACTTGTACCGAGTACTGTACTTGGTATATGTGCAACCCTACTTTAAACAGACACAATATAAACCCCCTTTAAAAGAAGAGATAGCCCTGACCAGCCCTGTTAATAGCTATACCATGTACACTGAATTCCCGTGTGCGGTGCTGATGTGAATTTTGCAGTGCTGGATATCAAAATGTGGAGCCAGAGAGCTGTCAGTCACACTGTCAGAGAGCAGACAGCTGCCTGGCCAGATATGACTCTCATCAATGCCGGCTTCTACAATGCTCTGCTCGGATGGGCTTTCTTCATCTGAACTCAGCACGGGGAACACTCAGACTTTAAGAGAAGAAATCATTTCTGCTAGCAGATTAGGCCACACCTACAGATTTCTTTGAAAGCAAAAATTTAGATTGATCCACTAATGTGTTTTCTAAAGCTTTCCACCACAAGGGAGCACTGCAGAGTCCTCCTAATGATATACTGCTTGGAATAATCAGCGTTGGTGCTTTATACCACATACCTGCTATAGTAGCTAATTTGAATTGAACTTAGTCACCTTTAGTACAATAAGTGCAGTTCATAGAAAGCAAACAAAATTTGCTTTTTCTACTGTATGTAGCGCAATTGGTATCCAGGCAGCCTTAACCTAAAGGGGTATGGCTCTTCAGCTACCCAATAGCTACATTACAAATGTTCTGTAAGTCCATTTACTTACAATCAGAGCCCAGGAGCATTCACCCCAGGCATGGTGCTTTTCTCTGGTTGTTCAGAAGTTATGGGCACCAGCCACTTTAGTACATTTTAAATAGAAAAAGGTTTTATTGCACAAGGCAATATGGGAAGGAGGGTGAGCTGTGGAGCAGGATATCCCACACCATACTGGTTCTCATTCTCTAGACTAGACTTTAGTCTCTTCTAGATCTTTTATTCAGGTCTCTGGTTTTACCTTTCAAGTTCACAGACTGCGCTGGCTGGATTCCATCAGAGGGCAGGCTCTCTGGCAATAGAGGTTCTAGTGGTATCTCAATCTTTACTTCCGAGGCAGGAAAACATAGGAAGGTTCCTGTGTATAACTTCCCACTCAACCATTACTCACCATATCTCCATATGTGGGGGACAAAAGCAGCCATATTCTCTTTTCTTCCTGAAGCCAACACCTTCAGGGGTTCTACTCAGGAGGAACTCTCTGATCCTAGTTTGAGCTCATTAAGAAGAACCTGACTTTTGTGCCAAGGCTGAGCCCTCCCCATCTCCACCCCCCTCTCCATTGACAGCTCCTTATTGGCCATTAAGGATGCTTTCATTTAACCAAATGATGTCAGTTGGCATTGGCTTCACCAGACAGATGTTTCTATCAGCCTGGCATTTAGTCAACCAGTAAACAACCTCTTTTTAAGTTACCTTTGAAGTCTCTGCTCTGGTACTATACAGTGAGTTTCCACATGCCAGCTTAAAATGGAAATCAGACTTGCAGGAGGCATGTCTATATCATAAGTTGACTGCAAAGGCAACTTTACAGGGAGGGGAAAGATCAGGGTTGGGGGCCACAATCCCGGTGACAATCTTTAGTAGACCAAAGAGCAGGGAGGAGGTGGGGCAGTGACACAGGGTCTATGGAACTGCGGTATCTGAAAACTGTTTGTCACCCTCATTATGCTATGCGACCATAAAAGCAGCAGGGATGGGCACTTTATAAATCTTCTAGCACATAAAACATTTCCACTATATGTGTTTTAACGGTCTATTCAGCTGCATTGGATGGAGCTGCCCTTTAATAGTGACCATGGAGCTATAATACAAAGCAAAATGAAAAGATAAATTGTGTTTTGTATCATTATTTTATTACATCCACTGCAGTACATTCATAAATAAAAATGTCATGCGACTTATCTATTAAATTCAAAGCGTGATGTACACCAAGGGAAAAACTATACATTTCAATGAGCCATACTTTATGTTTTATCTTATTGTGTGCTGCCCTTTACATAATATGTGTGCATTGCGGCGGTGTTATTTCAGCTTAGCGTGAATTTATACAGCACTGGAAATCTCGCGGATGAGACAGTATTTCTTTATCATCCTCTGACAATTTCCAGCCTGAAATCTTTATGTTCCACCATCACAGCTGATTTCAAGGATTATCCCGGTGTGACTGGGGTTTGAATGCTGGATCTGCGGCTGATTTTTTGTGCCGGAGGCAGGGTTGCTGCCAGCTGTTGTTACATTACCCAGATGAACCAAGAAATTAAAGCGGAAGTTGCCAGGCTGGCTTTAGGCGAGCGGAGTCCGCTTAGATTGTTAGAGATTTACACCGCCCGCTTAATTCACATATTACATTTATTTAAGGCACCTGAGGGGAAATAAACGCATCGACAAATGTAAATTGAGAAAGATAAAGTGAATGTATGATTTGCAAGCTTATCCACGTTTCTCTGTGTGTGTGACATATCATTATATATTGTGAGCTATCTATCTATCTATCTATCTATCTATCTATCTATCTATCTATCTATCTATCTATCTATCTATCTGTCTATCTAGTTATCATCAATCGCTGGGTACTGGATTTATCTTTCTATGTCTATCTATTTTTAATCAATTTATCTATCTATTGTATCTGTCTATGTATCTATCTCTTTATTTATGCCTTTGTCTTTCTATATCATGGGTAGCCAAACTCCGGCCCTCCAGCTGTGGTGAAACTACAAATCCCATGAGGCATTGCAAGATTCTCACAGCCACGACTCCAGGAGACAGATGCATCATGGGATTTGTAGTTTCAACACAGCTGGAGGGCCGGAGTTTGGCT
>NW_017306887.1:561653-575491 GCF_000935625.1 Nanorana parkeri
CTCTCTCTCTCTCTCTCTCTCTCTCTCTCTCTCTCTCTCTCTCTCTCCCTCTCTCTCTCTGTTAGTAAGTGAAAAATATCTGGGAGTTATTGATGCTCAATGCAAAATATTTGGAACATTGTAGGAAGTGGGCCTTATCCTTCAGCACCACCAGTTGGCCCTGTAAATATCTGTTGATCATGTCAGAACCATTGCATAGGGACACCTTTGCTAGGGTTACATAAACTTACAATACCCTATTTTTGGCAGGGAAACTATTACAGCATTGTTATCCTTGATACTGCTGTAGCTGCCTATATGCTGGCACATAATATAGTCCTATGCATTAATAGTCATGACTGTCCGGCCCAGGAACTTAGAGAAATAGAGTAAAAACTGCTTAGTCCTTCTCATTACTTCCACCACTCTCTAGCAATGTGCAGGAGATACACAGCTTACCAACTATTAACAAAAAAGAGGTACAGAGAACTAAATATCTAGATCAGGGTTCCCTAAAGTGGTCAATGTTGACCCTTATGGGTCGAATGGACTATTTGAGTTGTAAATAAAATGGCTGGGAATCAATAGGTCGTCAATAAATGATGGAAGAACGATTGAGATCAATTAGCCTTTGATGTCACAGTGAGTACACCCACCTCAGACTCTGCTGGAGAGCCAGTGACTACACCCACCTCAAATTATGTTGGCGAGCCAGTGAGTACACTCACCTCAAACTCTGCGGTTGAGCCAGTGAGTACACCCACCTCAGACTCTGCAGGAGAGCCAATGAGTGCACCCACCTCAGACTCTGCGGGAGAGCCAGTGAGTACACCCACCTTAAATTCTGTTGGAGAGCCAGTGAGTACACCCACCTCTGACTGTGTTGGAGCCAGAGAGTACACCCACCTCAGACTCTGTTGGAGAGCCAGTGAGTACACACACCTCAGAGTCTGTTGGAGAGCCTCAGACTCTGTTGGAGAGCCAGTGATTACACCCATAGCAACAGCAGTGGTGCTTATTGAACTTATTGCTGTGCATTTGCTAAACTTTCAGCACTGTAACAACCACATGGGCAGTCGTTAGTATTAATAGAAAGTGTTGACAGTATTAGCAAGAATATATTATATGTGCAGTGCTTGTTTTAAGTAGTATTTTTTTAAATATTTGTGAAGTGCTTGTTTTAAGTAGTATTTTTTTTAAATATTTGTGAAAAATAACTGTTTGGGGTGTCCATGAACAATCTGAAACGTCACAAAGGGGTCGACAACCTGAGGAGTTCGGGAACCCCTGCTTCAAATACACTTTAAGCTTGTTCTGGGCGGAAGCCTAGTGACAGCACAAACACAGATGAGATTAAATTATTAGACTCCTAACCTCATACGATTGCTAACAATTGAATAGAGCAGAAACAGGCTGCCTAAGTCATAATGAACTCCCATGGGCCTGGCGCTTGCCTGAAACCAACAAGTGACTTTGCGAAAAGCTTATTTCATCGCCATATGTAATTTATTCCATTTCTAAGCATCCCTTCTCTTTATTCTGATTACAAGAAGAAAAAAAAGACACTTAAGAATCTTTTTCAGCACAAAAATATGAACATGTTTTTTTTTGCTTAACAATAGCAACTAGTAAATGATCCACTACACATCTAAATGTACATTCGTCTGAGAAATTAAAGACCGTTTCAAACACAGCACGAGAAGGCAGGAGAATACAGATTACACACCAAAGCTGATTTTGTCTATATGCAAACTCCCAAGTTTAACCGTCCATTCCATACTGCATAGGCCACGCTTTCTGCTTTGCTGAATTCATGGCCGAATCCACAACTTTATGGTGAAAATAAAAATTCCATTTCCGAGAGATACAGCAGGATGAAAAGTGTTGTGTTGTTGGAAGTAAATGCTACTGAGTAAAGCTAGACCTGGAGAAAAAAGAATGGATGGAGGACCTGCATGACTAAGGGGAAGAATGGGCAAGGAAAGGGTTAAAATATTATATGGTAGTAGTTTGGTCTGAGGGCTTACCTGATTGTTGGGCGATGGTCAGGTGGGTACGGAGGAGCCGCAGGGGTAGGAACTATAGTGTTGGCTGGGAGGTCATTCCAGAGAATTTAACTTGAGAAAGTGGATCAACCTACTCTTCATCATTTCATGTGTGGAGAAGAAAGGGAGGGTTGTGGTATCATTATCAAAGCAGCATAGTGAGAGAGCCTACAACAGGTATTATAGTAATTCTAATGACCTTTGTTTATCAATTTCTTTGAAAGCTGAATACTATGCAAATTCTGTTGGAGAGCCAGTGAGTACACACACCTCAAACTCTGCTGGAGAGCCAGTGAGTACACCCACCTCAAACACTGATGGACAGCCAGTGAGTACACCCACCTCAAACTCTGCTGGAGAGCCAGTAAGTACTCCCACCTCAAACTCTGCTGGAGAGCCAGTGAGTACACCCACCTCAAACTCTGCTGGAAAGCCAGTGAATACACCCACCTCAAACTCTACTGGAGAGCCAGTGAGTACACCCACCTCAAACTCTGCTGGAGAGCCATTGAGTACTTCCACCTCACACTCTGCTGGAGAGCTAGTGAGTACTCCCACCTCAAACTCTGCTGGAGAGCCAGTGAATACACCCAACTCAGACTCTGATGGAGAGCCAGTGAGTACTCCCACCTTAAACTCTGCTGGAGAGCCAGTGAATACACCCAACTCAGACTCTGCTGGAGAGCCAGTGAATACACCCAACTCAGACTCTGCTGGAGAGCCAGTGAGTACTCCCACCTCAAACTCTGCTTGAGAGCCAGTGAATACACCCAACGCATACTCTGCTGGAGAGCCAGTGAGTACACCCACCTCAAACTCTGCTGGAGAGCCAGTGAGTACACCCACCTCAAACTCTACTGGTGAGCCAGTGAATACACCCAACTCAAACTCTGCTGGAGAGCCAGTGAGTACTCCCACCTCAAACTCTGTATACAAATATAAAATACACAGATGATTTTAGCTATGTATTCATTAATCACAGGCTAAGGGAAGGGAGGTGACTAGCCTGGGTTGCTCAACTGCAGTAAAGAAAAGTCGGGTCACCTACCTGGCTCTGTTGTCTGGCAAATCTGTATGCAAATCTCAATACTGAATGGTTAGAAATGCAAATCCTTTTGGCAGGTTAAGCAGCTCCCATATATGCATTTAATCAATGATTGAGTTGTTTGCCTTGAATTCAACTTTAACATAGCTTTAGATTGCCATTTCACTATAGCTGTGCTTTGAAATTTATCTTCATGGAGCTCTACTTAAACATGTGACCTGCATGTTGACATACTTTAAAATCTTTATTTGTTCTGCTTTTTTTTTTTTTTCCTGAAAGCAAGAGATGACAAACACTTAACGATGGATGATGGATTTGCTGGAACAGAGCTTATCTACAACTATTTCTGAATTCTAATCACACTTATTGATCTGCAAAGCTTCACTGGACAGCTCAGGTCACATGTGAACCTTTCATCTCCTCAGGACTTGCACTTGCTGTATCGATTGAAACTTGTATCGAGAGCTATCTCACTTACTCTCTGCTGTGCACCAGTGTGTAGTCTTTCAGGAAGCTCTGATATTTGTCAGGAATTTAAATGTTACTCATTTCAAAACATGTATTTTCCATGATAAACATGGTAGCTGGTTGGTATTTACTTTAAACCAGAGATTCTCCAAATTCTATGGCTGTGGAGCCACTTTAAGTAAGCCTGTCATTACCCTGTTTCCCTGAAAATAAGACCTACCCCGAAAATAAGACCTAGTACTATTTTTGGGAATTGCTAAAATATAAGACCTACCCCGAAAATAAGACCTAGTTGTGACCATTCCCAGGGCCAGTTGTGGCATAAGGGGGAACCTGAGGAGCCGGCGGGAGAGAATCAGCGGTGCCAATGAAGCCAGCACTAGAGGAAGTGAGGCGGCAGCACAGGGAGCAGAGCCGCATAAGCCGATGTTTCCTCAAAAGCGCCAACTCCTGTCACAGGCGGAGTGATACCAAATGCACTCCGCCTGTGAGGAATCTATAGTGAAAGTGTGCTTTGCTTTTTCTGGTTACCAAATTGCTCTTGGAAAGGTACGGCACCCCTGATTGCCCTGATCATCCTATTCTTAACTTTGCCATTTTGGATTATTTCATTTGGATTTGCATTAACTTCGGATTGTTATACACAAAAAAAATAAGACCTAGCCTGAAAATAACACCTAGTGTGTTTTTGTGAGCCAAAAAAAAAATATAAGACAGTGTCTTATTTTTGGGGAAACACGGTAAAATGTGGTTGTCTGTATGTTCCACATTGTCCTAATCTGCTATCAGCCTAGACTGGCATTTTTATGTGTCTAAGGATAGTCTTTAGTATGATTTGGTTTAACGAGGCTTGTTGGTCAAAAACTTGGTTGAAGAATTGTGTCTAAGATGTAAGGATTTCATCTTGGGAAGCAATCACCCAAGGATGCCCATGTATTCCCTCCATAGTTAATGCACATACACTATATGGCTAACAGTTTGAAGACATTTAATAATCACACCCACACTTTATGGACAAAGGCACGTAGACACCCCTCCAAATTATGGAGTTCAGGTGTTTCCAGTAAAGGTTACTGTTTGTTAATGCTACAGCATATCAAATTTTAGACAATTGTGCATTTCCAGTCTTCTGGCAACAGTTTGGGAAGGCCATTTTAAGTTCCAACGTGACTGTGCCCCTGTGTACTATACTGTGTACTATGTGTGATTTGTTTCGTTCCGAATCAAAATTTGTACAAATTTTTGGACACTTTAGGACACATCCGAATTCCCGAATCCCAATGCGTCCGAATCCGAATTTCGGATCCCATCCAAATTTTGCTTACAAACTAAATTGAACTGGACCTGTGACTTTTCTGGCCAATCAGATGTGTTTTTCGGTTTAATGCATCCGAATGGGTCTGAATCTGAATGTTTGAATTGCGTTCAGAAGCTCCCAAATGCCATTCAGGTCCGGATTCGTTTTATATACATATGGGTCACAATGTTGCCGCTACGAATATTCCTTTGTATTATAGAATACTACTTATACTGTGTATACATAATACTAAAACTGATGCTGAATTTCCGAAAAGCATTCGAGAGCTCCCGATTTCCATTCGGGTCTCGAAGCCTCGGCTTTAATATGGCTCCCAGACCCGTATTGCTTTCTGGAACTCCCGAATGGTATTCAGAAATTTGGACTCCTGAATGCCATTCAAGTCTAGGAGCTTCAGTTTTAGTATTAATATCTGTATATGGTTTTCTGTGGTATTCGCAATGAATATTCCTAAACTCATCCGAAACTAAAGAAAATTCGGATTTTAACCGAATCTGAAACCCGAACGGAATTGAATTTCGGATCCTGAATCCCGAAATAACGAAATAACCTAACCAAATTTTTCTGCAGCTTACATGTCTACTGTGTACAAGACAATTTCCACAAAGACATGGTTTGATGAGTCTGGTGTGGAGGAACTTGAGTGGCCGTCACAATGCCTTGATTTTAACCCTTCTAAACACTTTTTGGGATGAACTGGAACACTGATTGTGAGCCAGGTCTTGTGATCCACCATGACTCCCTATTGTAACAAATGATCTTTTGGCTGAAAGGCCACAAATTCCCCAATTCTCCAAAATCTTGTGGAAAGCCTTCCCAGAGGATTAGACTGTTATAGCCACCACTCTATGATAATCCAGGAATGGGATGGGCAAAAAGCTCATAGAGGTGTCTTCAACTGTTTGACCATATACTGTACTTCTGTGCAGAGGATGAGTTGGTAATGAACGCTTACATAGATGGGTGGTGTTCCTAATAGGACACATATAAAAGTTTAACATCCAGTACAGACATAATTTTGTCCACAAGTCTTGCCCTCAATATATAATTTAACAAAAAAAAAGTAACCCTATCACACTCCTTACCGGAAAAAAACCCCAAAATTGGATGAGGGGGGTGCTCGCAGTGCCCGCTGATCGCGCCACCACTCAGTACAAAAATAGATAGATATAACCAGCACACCAACAATATCAAAGTCCAAAAAGGTCATTTATTGGAGCGTCATGTCACCAACACTAGCGCTTTCGGGGCCATGCAGGGTCCCCTTCATCAGGCTCAGCAATGACATCATAGCTGAGCCTGATGAAGGGGACCCTGCGTGGTCCAGAAATTGCTAGTGTTGGTGATATGACGTTCCATGGTCGTTTTGTGGGCCTACATGTCTTTTAGTTTACCCACTAAGATTAGATTCAGGCAAACATACAGAGTCCATGTAATAACTGCATCTATTCAATACTACCTTGCATGTTAAAATATTATTGTGCAGCATGAAAGTTTATTCTTTGCAAGATCTGAAAGTCATTTTAGTTTGCTCACAGTAGGAATGGTGCTGTCTCAAAGTTAGGTTTTTAACTGCAAAATCTTCATAATTTATCAGGAAGGTCAAACTTGCTGCACATTTTCTCGTATAAAAACTTTACTCCCCGGGTACTCTGTCTGCTTTTGGATTCAGACTTTCTGGATGCCCTCCAACTTCTAGTTAAATGTGATTAGGATGCCAGAATCGAGGTGGAGATGTGAAACAAGCTACCTCAACAACTTTTGATACAGTGGTTGTGTCCTTCTCTACTAATTAAACATATCACCCGGTGTTGAAAGTGGCAGGTGTATATAATCACTGCCTGTTCTTGGCAGATGTACAGGCATTTATAAATGTATCATTGCCGATCTCTACGGAACGCTTGTAATTCACATCAGTCATTGCTCGTCACTTGTCATTCATAACTCATCAAACTCGGTCATTCCTCGCCCCTTGTCGGTTGTCACATATGAACGCAGAAATCATGGTATTGTGAAACGTCCTTAGTTTCTTGTCATTCATGGCCTGTCACTGCCCGGTTGTCATTTGGCCTTCCTCAGATGTGATTCGTCAATTGTCCCTCTTCAATCGTCAGTCACCAAAACCTTTTATCTTGGTCAGTTAAGGTGTGAGAGAATCATCTCTCATCCCTTGTCTTATGCCTCTAGTCACTCTTCAATTATAACTTCAGACATAACTGAAAACTTATTACCTATTACTCCCTAGTCAATATGTGTCATGCTCTTCTATTCTGAGCAATGTTGGCACTTCAGTCTGATTATTGGTAGGCTAGAATGGGTACCCTGCATGTGAAAAATAAACGAAATGTCATATAATATTAGTATTCTGATCGTTCCAATCATACGGATCTGTGAAAAGATACCATAAGATTAAATGGAATATTGCTTTCTGCTACTGAAATTAAATCAGTGGATTATTGTGCTGGGACGTTGACCTCTTTATCTTTCACTGCAGAAAGATTGGTCCTTGGTATAAAGAACTGTTTTAGTCTAGAGGTAAAAATAAAAACAAAATTAATGCAATGGCTAAGGGAACATGGAGGGTCAGAAGAATTAGTGTAAGGGTTACAGGGGATGATTCATGGAAAAGTTAGGAGAACATGGAATAATAGTGGAAAATTAGTGTTATGGTTACCGAGAGAGTTAATGTTAGGGAACAGGGAGGGTTAGTGTTCAGGTTACAGTGAAAGTTAGTGTTAGAGCTACAGGAAGAGTTAGTGTTAAGGTTACAGGGAGGGTTCGTGTTAGGGTTACAGGAAGGGATAGTGTTAGGGTTACAGGTAGGGTTAGTATTTGAATAACAGGAAGGATTAATGTAAAGATTAGGGGAACATAGAATGTTAGTGGAAAAATTAGTGTTATGGTTATATGGCGAGTTAGGGTTAGTGTTACAGGTAGAGTTAGTGTTACAGGGAGAGTTAGTGTTAGGGTTACAGGGAGAGTTAGCGTTAGTGTTACAGGGAGAGTTAGTGTTAGGGTTACAGGGAGAGTTAGCGTTAGTGTTACAGGGAGAGTTAGTGTTAGGGTTACAGGGAGAGTTAGCGTTAGTGTTACAGGGAGAGTTAGTGTTAGGGTTACAGGGAGAATTAATGTTAGGGTTACTGGAAAAGTTTGTGTTAGAATCACAGGGAGGGTTTTTGTAAAGTTTAGGGGAACATGGAATGTTAGCGGGGAAATTAGTATTAGGGCTACAGGAAGAGTTAGTGTTAGGGTTACAGGGAGGGTTAATGTAGGATACAAGGAGGATAAGTGTAAGAATAGTAGGATAATGGGAAAGGTTAGTGTTAGGTTTAAGCATTGAGGATGGATTAGTTTGGGGGTTACACAGAAGGTTAGTGCAAGGTTACAGGGAGGGTAGGTGTGAGTTTAGAAGTAAACTATTAGGGTTATTATTAGGTTTACAAGGAATATTAGTGTGAGGTTTAGGTTTACAGGGGGGGTGGGGGGAGATCTAGGGCTACAGGGAATATCAGCATTAGGTTTTTACAAAGGGGATTAGTGTTACAGAAAGGGTTATAATAGAGGTGGCCTTATGGTATGACTCTCTCTGCTCCAGTAGCTATGCTACGAAAACTACCATCCCCATCCTCAGGTAAAAGCTAAGGTATCAGAAATTGATTCAAAGCAATTGTTTCAACTGAAAGCCACCTTGTGCTTTCTGCGGCTTTCAATATAAGTAAAATCCTTTCAATTTTCCATTTCTTCATACAAAAAGGAATAATCTTTTGGGTGGTTATGAACACCACAAAGGCCTTTCTTTTCTCTACATGAAGCCTAGTATTCTCCAGATTACGCAATCACGAATAACATTTCCTTCTTAAAAATGGCTGGCCACTGTTTCTAAGCGACCAATAATATGAATTCAATGAAGAAAAATGCATCTAGATGGAGATTTAAATCTAAAGATAAAGGTTTAATACTACTTTAAAAAAATATATTTGATGCCTTATATGAATGTCTTTGCTGTGATAGAGCGAGGAGTGTGTGCATGTGTGTAACACACGTGTGCGGGTGCATGTGCCAAGTAGCGGGCTCTTGCGTTGCAGTCATAGCTCTTTAATATGGAATTTGCACTAAGCTGGCATCAGATGCTAAATTCTTCAAATGAAAAAGAGGATTATTTTTAGCTGAATGAAACAAACATAAACTGATTCAGAGCATTATTTCGGGGATGTGATTTCCTCTTTTTTTCATTTGCATAAATTAGCATGCCAGTGATTGTTTTGTAATGGTTGTCAGCTTGGACAAGTGGCTGTTTACTGTTGTTCCAGAATCCAGTAGTACACAAAGCCTATTGGATGCACATTTGGAAAGCATTATACAAGGCCGTTCTGCAAAGAATAAACAGAACATTGACTGCTTCTCACAACCGGTCTTCATAAATAAACGTCTAGTGAACAGGGGTGCGGGATTTAAGGCTGCTGTTGTGTAAACATCGCTAAGCCGGAAAATAATATTGTGTTTATTATAAGACTTTGTAATTGTTTGTTATCCAATTTGTATCACAGTCCTGTTCGGAGATCCCAAGTTTTACAATGGATCTAAAGCCTAATCCTTTTTTTTTTTTTTGGTTGGATAGTGTGGTGAGGATTTAGGACCTCTGTTTTATTGCTTGGAAAAGTGGATAAGAGACACTGGATCCCTCAAGTTTCTTTATATGTTTATTATATATTAATGTGTTCATCAAATAGTATAGCAATGGTGTAATTGTAGAGGAACTACCGTATATACTCGAGTATAAGCCGTCCCGAATATAAGCAGCTCTGGTGCCCAACCTGCACCCCAAGGGCTAAATGTGTCCCTTTTGTACTTGGTGTGCACCCCCCTGGACTCCATCAGTCAGTTGTAGAAGCAATGATTTGTAAAAGGACTGCAATGTCAAGCAATCACTGTCTGTGGTCTCCAGTAGTCTGTGGTCTCCAGTCTCCAAAAACACCTATAGCATATTAACAGTCTCTGACACGTCCCCGCCCCCCCCTTTCCCCTTTTAGTATATCCACAGACAGTGTTCTGTAACATCTCATGTCTTCAGTCTCCAACCACACCTGTAGCATATAAACAGTCTCTAACCCCCTCTGTCCCCGGTATGTCAACAGACAGTCTTCTGTAGCAGCTCATGTCTTCAGTCTCCAGCAACACCTGTAGCAAATACACAGTCTCTGTCCATCTCCTATAGTATGTCTGCAGAGAGTCTTCAGTAGCATCTCATGTATTCAGTCTCCAACTACACCTGTAGCATATCAGCAGTCTCTGTCCATGTCCTGTATTATATCCACAGATAGTCTTCTCTATAATCTCATGTCTTCAGTCTCCAACCACACCTGTAGCAAATTAGCAGTCTCTGACCATCTCTTGTTGTATGTCAACAGACAGCCTTCTATAGCATCTCATGTCTTCAGCCACCAACCACACCTGCAGCTTAATAACAGTCTATGCCCATCTCCTGTACTATGTTCACAGATAGTCTTCTGTGTCATCTCATGTATGCACTCTCCAACCACATCTGTATCATTGGTCTTCTCTATTGTCCCATTTTCTGAACAATATGTGCTGCCCTTTGGTGATGTCAGGGACCACAGTTGAGGCCCTCCATACGTTGACAACCATTGGAATATAGGGCTGACAGATTCTGACCACCAAACGGCATTCATGATCACCTTGGGTTGTGATAGGGATGTGTCAATTTATAATTGAAGCACAACACCAACATGTTTTGAGGGCTGTAACTCTTTACCTTTTAGTAAAGAGGCCCATTCTGTATCCTATAGAAGGGAACATGTTTGTGGGGCCTCCAATATTGTATGACTCCCATCAGTTAATGTGCTGACATTCCGTAACCCTCATTTGCTTATATACATATACATATATATACATAAAATGCTCAAATACGCATTAAAGCATACATCTAATAACATGATATCACTTTTATGAAAACCAATCTTAACTGCAAGAGAAGAAAATCTTAAAAGTTATCAAATAAAAATGATTTATATTTTTCCATTAAACTTGACAGATAATAAGGTTGTGGTGTTCGTTCTTTGTTACCGAAAAAAAAAAAAGAGCCTTATCCCAACAATGGAACTATAAATGGGTAGGTAGCGATGTTATGAATTTCGCAAGGTTCCTTCGTAGCTGTGCATGGATAATTACAGGCATATTGTATCCCAGAAGAGCCTCAGCCAGCCCTCAATATAATATAATAAGCGCACAGTCTAAATCTTTCATCATTGTTGAGTTGGTGCTTTTCCATGACAACAGATAAGTGATCTGTCGCCATGGTAATGGCTACATGCCTAGGCCTTGCAAGGTAAGGTTTAATGATTGCTAATTCCTAGATTAAGCTTGCAAATGAACCAGCCCGAGACAAGTGGCAGAAATTTTCCGGAGTTGGTTCAGTCAAGCCATGGGAGAAAGGGAATCTGCAATTATGATATGGTTCAAATTGTTTTGGCTTCCTCCAATTTCGGCATGTGCAGGCCTCTTTATGTAAATGGATGTTTAGAGAGTGCTTTGGTCTAGTCTGCAAGGAATGGTATATAGCAAAAGGAAAGAAAACCGTAACTTGATGACATATTTTTGCTAAAGCATTGTGTATCATAAACAATTGGCATTTTTCATAAATAAAATAGTCTTTGCACCTTGTTAGATCCTTTTCTTACATATCAGTGTTGCTGATCATCTCCTTCATCCTCTTTCAGTGTCTTCCTGTCTTCATGCACTCGCTGCAGCGTCGACTGCACATCATTGCTTTGGACTGTATGCATCAGCCTTTCCCTAATTTGACCTTTCTCATTGGAAGAGGGCCCTTTCTTATATTGTTGGTCAGTATAAAACTGCCCCTTACATTGGGTGGTCATACTGGTCAGTAGAAAAATGCTCCCTATACTGATGGTTGGTAGAGAGGGGCCTCTTTCATTTATGATTAGTAGGACAAGGGAGGACTTACACTGTTGGACGGTTAAAGGAAGAATGTCCCTTACATTCGTGATTACATTTGTGGTTAGTAAGGAACCCAAAGCAACCTCTGGAGAAAGATTAGTAGAAAACTGCTCCTTACATTGACATTTAGTAGAAAAGTGCCCCTAACATTGAGTGGTCTCAGTGGTCAGTAGAAAAGTACCCCCCATATTGATGGTTGGTGGAGAAGGACCTCTTTCATTTATGATTAGTGCTACAAGGGAAGACTTACAGTACATTATTGGACAGTTGAAGGAAGAATGTCCCTTACATTAGTGAAAACATTTCAGGTTAAAGAGATCCAAAGCAACCTCCGGAAGAAGGTTAGAAGAAAATTGCTCCTAGATTGGCAGTTAGTAGAAAACTGCCCTTTACATTGGTGCTCATTAAAAAAATGTCCCTTACATAAGTAATCAGTAGAAACTGCTCCTACAGTTGGGTGGGGAGACTGGTCAGTAGAAAAGTACACTTATATTGATGGATGGGGAGAAGAGCCTCCTTTATTTATTATTAGGACAAGTGAGGACTTACTTTGTTGGACAGTTGAAGGAAGAATGTCCCTTACTTTAGTGATTTATTTGTGGTTAGTAAGGAACCCAAAAAACCCTCTGGAGGACGGTTAGTAGGAAACTGCTCCTTACATTTGTGGCCATTAGAAAACTGTCCCTTACATTTTTAATCAGAAGAAAACTGCCCCTACCTTTTGGTGGTCACAGTGGTCAGTAGAAAAATGCCTGTATGTTGATGGTTGGGGGAGAAGGGCCTCTTTCATTTATGATCAGTAGGACAAGGGGGGACTTACTTTGTTGGACAGTTGGAGGAAGAATGTCCTTTACATTAGTGGTTACATTTGTGGTTGGTCAAGGAACCACTAACTACCTCTGTATGAATCCTAGGGTTCCACAGAACCCTAGCTAAAGAACATTGGTCTACATATTAGTGACAACTGTGGACCATGTTTGAACAGTGGGTGTCCAGTCGGCTGCTTGTACGTCCTGCCAAGCAAACGCCACCAGGTTGAGCTGAGCCGAAGCTACGTAAATTACATTTAATTTGCCAAACAACTATGTATCATCAACAATTGCCATTTTTTTTTGTTTTATTATAAAACTTACTTTCACCTTACCTTTAGGCTGAATGGTGTTTCTCAGGGTAGATATTCTGATGGTGACAGAGGTGGACAATGTGTGTGTGAAAATGGCCACTTGTAGTCTCTATCACAAGCTCATACTGTATGACAAGATGACAACATATGAGTAAAACTGTGAAACAGGGACAGAGCGTTGTTACCCTGTAACTGGAAGTGCCTGAAAAAGAACCTTTTATTGACCTATCCTTCTGAAAATGCTTTTTGATTGGCAATTTGCTAACATGCTTGCTTCCGTATTTGAAGGGCCAATTTGCATTTTTGTTGTGCCGTAAAGTTCTTAATGGTGTGCATTAACGTTCATTGTGCTAAGGCAGGCCATTGATAATGTTAGGCTGCCAATGCACCAAAATATCCCAAATACCGCATGTGTAAAAAAAATAGAATGCAACTATGGCACGTTTTTGGTGCATGCAACGCATGTTCATTGCCCTAAAGCAGCATTTCTCAACCAGTATGTTGTGGCACACTGATGTGCCACCTGAGACTACCAGGGGTGCCCCGGCACAATCCAAACAAAAATAAACCAAAACATTTTATTTAACAATTGTAAGGTGCCAGTAAGGCAAACGACTTATTCTTAGCAATGGATGGCTCATCCAACACTATAGACTGTCGGAGGCCACAGTGGCCACCAACTGTGTCTATAAAGACCAATGGCATCATCGCTTGCTAAGGCTCAGTGAGGTGTCTTGCTGATACCTCTCTAGAGTGGTGAGACTGGGAGCCTCAGAGTCTACAGGCAGCCACGTTGTTCTGAGTCATGCCACTATGGCCCGGCTGACACCTTTGGGCACATTTGAATCATAGGTCATCACCAGGTCTGTCCCTACACTATTC
>NW_017306887.1:576190-605848 GCF_000935625.1 Nanorana parkeri
CTCTACCCCTACACCAACCCCCACCCCCCCGAGGGGGGGGGGGGGGGGTAGAATAGGGTACTGTGAGTGTGCACTATGAACCCACTGGGATGCCTCGGGATTTTGCATAGTTTAAAAGTGTGCCTTGACTCATAAAAAGGTTAAGAAACACTATCTTAGAGTCTTGGGGGTCTATACAAAATTAATGGCACAGCAATGCAGTAATGTATGAAATGTGAATTGCTGCAAGTTGCTGTACTGCACACGTTACCGAGTATGCTACTACAATGCAATAGTGTAACCAGGTTCTTAATCACTGACCAGAAACAATCATGCAAATAAGGACTTCAGACTTTTCTCCGACTTTCTTGATCTGCATACACAGAAAGTATTGCAGCCAAGCAAAACCAAACGACCAGCATTTTGTGAAAGAGCTTAACAATGGCAGCCTCCATGGTGTTCTCATCACCAGGTCCCTTAAAGTCATGTCATGCTCTCAAAGTTGGTATAAAAAAAAAAGCTAAAAATAAAGTCTAATAGCTGTTATTAGCCAGTGTTTATTGCTGTAATTGTCTTTAAAGGGGAATCGTTATCAGTGATGATATGGCCTCATTTGATTGTTAAATGATAAGTACTAGCTGTGCAGAGTGGGACAGGTGCTAAGTGGCAGCACCGGAGCGGAGCTGCCGGCGGCCTGGCAGGGCCATTCCTGGCTTATTCTGGATCTGGGAATGTGGAATCCGCCACGGTAATGAACAGAACGATTCTAAGAATAGTTGCAGGGCGAGCAACTTTTTTTATAGCTAGATACTAACTCTGCAATAATAACAGCTACTAAACATAAATTACAAGTCGGGTTATGCAAAAGAGGTCTTAATAACATTCATGCATAAATATGCAAATGTTTTTGGAACGCATCAGGGTTCGAATACATTTTAAGGAGAACCGTCACAAAAAGCAATGTACTTACAGGAAACCTTTGAAGAGGCATTGCTGTGGGGCTGCTATTTTGATCCTGGCTTTACTATTTTGTGACATATCTAGAACAAGCATACGGCCGGTGAAGCCAAGGTTGCCTGCATGCTTGTTACAGGGCAGCGATCCACTAGGCAGTGAAGCTGGGGTCAGTATGACAGCCTTGGAATGTGCACCTCTATGTACAAGTCAGCAATGAGAGCTGCCATATCACTTTCATCACTGATTTACTGCAAGGACTTTTATGTGAATATATTTCTCATCAGCCACAAAGGATATAAACAAGCTGCCTGCAGAAAACTAGAGGAGAGGGTGGAGACAAGACCAATCACCCTGCACAAAGAGACAGAGATAGCAGTGACCGGTCTTTATTACAGGAGGGGGTGGAGACAAGACCAGTAGTGTTTGGTCTTTATTATAGGAGGGGGCTGAGACAAGACCAGGCATCCTGCACAAGGAGAGAGAGCAGCAGTAGACTTGTGCACCGTCAAAAAATTTGTTCTGTTTCGTTTCGTTTTCGGAATATCCGTTATTTCGTATTTCGTAATTCGTAACTGAACTCAATTCGGATTCGTACGAAATACGAATTTTCGTTAGTGGCGGTTATATTTTCGGAACATCCGTTATGATGAAGCTAAAAAGCAAAATACCTTTGTTAATATTGGAGTGGTAGTTGTTTTTTTGTCCGAAATACGAATTCCGTTAACGGATTCCGTATCTGAATTTCGGATTTCGGATTTTTAAAAAAACTACATCAACTCCAATATAAATGTGCTTTGCTTTTTAACTTCAATATAAAACGAATGTTCGTAACGGAACGAAAATACGTCAACGGAATTTCGTATTTCCTGCCTGTATTTGTAATGCAATTCTCAGCAGCAGAAGAGAACCTCTGATTGGTCAACCAAAACAAAATACGAATTCCGTTAACGGATTCCGTATCTGAATTTCGTATTTTGGATTTTAAACAAAAATACCTTCAACTCCAATATAAATGTACTTTGCTTTTTAACTTTAATATAACGAATGTTCGTAACGGAGCGAAAATCCGTCAACGGAATTTCGTATTTCCTGCCTGTGTGTGTAACTGTATTGTAATGCAACCCTCAGCGGCAGCTGATCCGTATTTCGGATTAAAAAAAAAATCTTGTCATGTTGTTCAACCTCATTTACAGGGGTAATATTAGTTCCTGTTTCAAAGAAATTCGGATCCGAAATTCGTTAACGGAATTTCGTATTTCGGATATAATTCGGAAACTGCCATTCGGATTTCGGATGCTCCGAAATTCGGAATTTCAGGAAAATTCGTACGAATTTCGATTTGTAATGAAACGAATCGCACATGTCTAAGCAGCAGTGAGTGGTCTTTATTATAGGAGGTGGCTGAGACAAGACCAGGCATCCTGCACAAGGAGAGAGAGCAGCAGTGAGTGGTCTTTATTATAGGAGGGGGCAGAGACAAGACCAGACATCCTGCACAAGGATAGAGAGCAGAAGTGAGCGGTCTTTATTACAGGAAGCTCCAAGTTTCACACTGGATCACTGAACAGATCTGGAAGAAATACACAAAGCTCACCAAGATTCAAGGAAGATTACACATGACACATTACTTTTGTTATTAGACAATATTTGCTTATCCTAAAGTCCAGCTTTAATTTAGGATTAATCACAGGGTGCTTTTCGAAAATGCACATTTTGAGCTAATTTTTTAAATATTTGCCTGAAAGAAATTTTTTGTCATGACTGTTAATTTTCTTTCTACCTAACAATGTCATTTTTCAGTTTCCCACAATGTCGCCTTATTGGTCACATGTTCTCCCTGCCAAAGGTGGTGGTCACTGTTCAGGCACTGATTTGTCCCAGGTCTCCAAAGCATATTCAGTCAAGGCATTGGTCACATGACTTGCTACAGAAGAGAGCATGGAATCCTCTTTACTCATTCATATTCATAGACTGAAACAAAGCTGCTTATAAATATTGGTCTGTTGGCAGGGTTTCACTTTTATTGGCATTTTTTTTAAATAATAAAAGGTGTTTATTGCATTTTAATTAGGCATACACACATAGTAAATGTAAGTAAACATATCTACAGAGAGGAAGTACATTGCAACAAACACTCATTCATACATTCATATAAGTATGACTGCTCTCTGATGCCAACTATCATTAGGAATCCTCATAGGAACTTATAACATGGAGTTACCCCCAATGGAGGGATGCTCCCCTAGAAGAAACCCTCACAATCATACTAGAAATGATAACACCTAGTTAAACATATGTTTATGCCAGTTACATGCTAAAGGCCTACTTTGTTTGGTGAACTACAGGCTGAGGGTCCAGTATAATGTTGTTATAATTTTGGAAGGAGGCAGGCTCTACTGTCGTGGTCGATAATTTTAAGTTGAGGCAGAAGCTCATTAATGAGTCCTACTAGTTGGTTGGTTTGGAACGGAGCAGGTTCTTTTAAGTTTAAGAGACAACTTTTGTAGCTTAAAAGTATTAAGTGGAAGTGTTTTTTGTCTGGCCGAGGAAACAAATGAATCTATGAGCCCCAGAAGACAGACCTCTGGAGTTGTGGGGCCTGTTTTCTTGGCATGGTTGAATAATTGCACTAACAACACAAAAATGGTCCCAGGTCAGCTGATGTTATTACAGCAGCATAGAAGCCATTCTTTATATATACTTAAAGCCCCTAAAAAACTGCTCATGCTAACTAAATATACACTGAGTGGCCAGATTATTATGACCACCCCATCGGTACTTCGTTGGGCCACGAGATGACTCCACGAGATGACTTCGTTGGGCCGCCTCGTGACTCCACAAGATGTTGAAAGGTGATGCGAGGAATCTGACACTGCACTGTTGCCCTTCTGTTGTCTTGTACCAGTCTTGCCACTCTCCGTTCTGAAGCCCCAGAGCCTTGGATGAGCAGCCCCTCAAGTCTGTGTAAAAAACTGTGATAAACTGTTGAAAACTTTGAGTGTGCAACAGCAAGTGGATTGTTCAGCTGGCAGCCATTAGCGCCAAGAGCTAAAGAAAACTTTCTGCCCTAACATTGACCAGTTGCTGACGGCCACAATTGGCACGTTCAGACCCAGATTTTCGGCTGACAGTCCAGTCTTTAAACACTTTAACAACAGCTGCTCTTGAACATTTAATAAATTCTGCTGTTTTGCTGATACTCGCTCCATGGCTCTGAGCGCCAACAATCATCCCACGTTCAAAGGCTGTTAAATCGCGTTGTTTCCCCGTATCTTCAGAAACAAATCACTTCTACTGTCGTGGTAAACAACCTGCTTCCCTATTTATAATGGTCTGGCCCTCTAGCAACTTCAGCGCCAAATTATAGCTAATTTGCCTACAAACGTCAGGTGGTCATAATCATCTGGCCACTCAGTGTATTTAGGCAAACCAACTTACAAATAGGATCCTGCATCTTTCTTTATTCACTTCCACATTTCCCACAGGTCCTTCCTGTATGGGCTCTACATCCTGTGCCATTTTTAGAAATAACACTTCTTCCTTTTTTTGTGTCAGCCCACTGATGATGTTCCAGATTTTGCACATGCGCCATATGAGATCTGGAGTAGCTCATTATTGAAGGATAACAAGCTGCGCCAGATTCTTTATGGTGCATGAGCTGAGGCAGCTTGTTATCCACTAAAGGGCCACTCCAAATCACATATGGCGTAAAGAACATATACGATTTGGTGCATATGCCCTACATGATTTGGGAAAGCTTGTGCCTGGGGCAGGCACTACTTCCTGGTTTCCCTGAGACAGGGAAGTCCTTAGTCCTGGCATCACAAGTCTCCCCTGGGAAGGGGCCACATTACCCCAGTGAAAACTCGCCATATCTTGTGCATGTGCTGAATGAGATCTGGGGTTGCTTGTTATTGAATGGTGATGCATGTACCATAGCTTTTTGGGTTATGAAAAAAAGGAAAGAAAAGTATTTTAATCCAATTGAGAAACAGTTGCAGGACAGATATATCACAGGTAGTAAAATCTTGCAAAAATACAATGTTATTGATCTTCTCTGAAAATGTTTTTGATTTCATTGACAAATATGACGCTCTTATTGTCATGGATAACTTTAATCTATATATTTATTCCTGCTCCATTTTTGCCTGGCCCTTTGTGTTTTCAAATTACTTAGCTTTTTTCCCAACATTTTACCCTTCTAAGCTTCTGACCTCTGTATTGCCCACTTCTCTGACTGAATCCACCCGTTCCCCCGCAGCTGTACCCAGCTCCAGTGTCCTCCCCTCTGCTCCCCGCGATGTGGCCCCTGTCTTGGTCTCTAGTCGATTTGTACGTCTCAGCTGGCGACCCCCCGTGGACACCAGAGGGAATATACAAGCCTACACCGTCTACTACTCCAAGGACGGACAACACAGGTAAGCTTATGAAACTGAATGTTTGTATTAGATCATTAGAAAGTAACAGAAAAATCCCAACTCCAGCCAAAACATTTTATTTTTGATTGGATAGAACAGGGTTTTTATTGTCATCTGTGTGCCTCGTGGGGAAAGTAATGTAAAATCTCAGCAACTGGGACAAAAACACATGTTTAGTAAAGTGAAGGGTTAGACTCTCTGGCAATGCTTTTACTGCTGTCCTGGTGACAACCATACACTCCATTTCTAGTATAGGTGCCGGACATAGATGCCAACTGTGCCCAAATGGCCAGGATGGTCCTGCATCTCAGCCCACTGTCCCGCTAGTGCTGTGTCATGTCCTGGGATCACAGCATCAACCTTATTTGAGTTAATGCCCATTAGGGATGAGTTTTGGGTCGACCATGAGTTTAACCCAAATCCATTTGGCTACTTTCCCCGTCAAACCTCCCACTGTGTCTTAGCAACCAATGACAGTGTCATTAGTTGACTGACGGCTGAACTGAACAGTGTCAGTGGCTGCTAGGTTGCAGAAAGCTGCACCATAGCAACCTATAATACTGTAGAGCCCCCAGTGTTTTAGCAACCAGTGATGCTGTTTGGAGCATCATTGGTTGTTATGGCGTGCCTATCTACATCCTAGAAACCAGTGACGTGAAATGTCACAGCCACTAGTGTCCCAGCAACTAATGATGTTCTGCGAGTTGCAGTCGGACCTGGGTACCATTTGATTGGATGTTTGCTGAACCCAGATATCTGGCTTGGTTCTGCAAATGTCCAAGCAAATCAAATCCAGGCATGTTCAACTCATCACTACTGCACATGCACAGTAACTCAAAAAGGCATTCATTCCCTGCAAATTTAGAGGTGGGTTTGGATGGGGGTGATGAATAGTCCTTGAACATTTAGAGGGGAGGTCTGGATGGTACTAACTCATAAAGTTAGCCTGATTTTAGCACATCCACTTGGAAAGTGGGCAAACACAGACTGTTAGTAGGGCAACAGTGTCCCAGGTTCCGGGACCATTATGTTAGTAAGAATGGTCACAGGGACGGAAAGAGAGGGAAAATATCCATAATGGGGAACACAGACCGAAATAAAAACCCAACAGAAATGTTTGTTTTCCCCCACAAAAAAAGGGCTGGAGTTAGGATATAAAGTACACATTCCATGCTATTACTAGAACCTTTCCTGGAAAGAATTCTTGCATGAGACTTTCCTATATTTGCTTGCTTGATGTTGCATATTTTTGTTATTTATACATTTGTAAATGCTTCCGTTAGCAGTAACTGTGTTTCCGTGATTAGCATGCCTCTTGTTATAAAGTTCTGCATAATAACTAATCCTCTACCTTTCTTCTGGAAAAAACGCAAATGAAAAACATTTAAAAACAAATTAGGAGATTAAATAAAAAACACTCCATCCGTGTTATAGGCACACTTGTATAGACCACCATGACATTGCTAGGCTTTGCAGGATTCTGGGAAAACTGAGGACCCCCAAATTTCAGAAGATGCTCCAGAACTGTGCAGGAGTGTATTCTTGTTGGATCTGGGATCCTCAGGTTTACATTGACCCCACAGAAAAGCCAAGTGACATTACCCTTGCCTAGGTAGCCCACCAGAAATATAGATGCAAGGTAGTCTAAAAGTGCACTTATCCTTTTTTCCCCCTGCCCTAACCTAATCCAACCTCCCATTTCACAAATGGATCCTTACCCCAATTTAATGGCCGCCGTCTCCCGTGTTTGTTTACAGCCAGCACAGCAAGTCTTCACTGTCCTGACTGTGCCTGCAGGTTAGTGCCCCATAGACTTCTATCCTGAAGCCAGGGACAATCCGAGATATTCCCACAGAAGTCTATGGGGCTGTAAATTGCAGGCACAGCAAGGAGAGTAGGATTTGCAGTGCAGGATTGAAAAAAAACACTGGAGGTCGCTGCCATCATGCCCAGGTAAGTATGTATCTTACCTGTGGAGGGGGGGGGTGGGTTAGCTAAGGTCAGGGGGAGGGGGGAAAAAAGGAAAAACGCACTTAGTCTTGGTGGAACTCCAGTTTGATGTAAATAAAACATAACATATAGGGCTGTATTTGTAAAAGCACAACTCCAGACACACAAAAACCCTTGCAGTGGTCCAGACCCACACAAACGGCAGGAGTCCCTTAAAGGGAGCCATTCCACGGATGGAGGAAGCCGAATGGAGTTAGGAATAAGGTAAGAATTACTGCACACATATATTTAATAATTACTTTGCTTTTTCATCCCTGGCCCATGTAAATGTAAAAATCAGCTTAGAATGCTGGTCAGAGGCAGGTTACCGGGAAATCAAAAAGCAACTCAGAAGGAGGTCAGAATAATCTCAAACTGATTTCAAATATAAGCTGAATGCACTTCAAACCATGCTGCAGTTGCATTTCTGTACAAACCCTAATTTATTCCCAGAAAGAAATGTTCCTTCATATACGGTATATTCTACATTTACTTATGATTTTTTTTTCTCCTCTCCTTTTTTAAACACAATACAGAAATGTATCCCGCTAGAAACACTTTCCAAATTATTATGCAGCTGAAATGTATGAGGCAGCTCCAGGGCTACCGATGCTAGGCGAGCTGTTTGGCTTTTCTTGATGTGTCACTGTGTAATCTCAGAAACCAAAGCTTTATAATGCAAGTTTTACCACTCAAGTGCATGGGGCCAAATGAATACCTCCTACTCCCCTAGTTTACTGATTTTGTGACACCCATTCATAGTACCTCAGTCAACTGGTTAACCTCAGTATCACATTAACAAAATTAGACCTTGCAGCCACTCAAGATGAGTCTGGTGGTGTGGATTTTGAAATATCCAGTTCTTATGTTGTACAGGTACAACAACAATGAGTATATATGCATGTAGTTTGCATGTTTTCCTGTGCTTGTGTGGGTTTCCTGCAGATACTCTGGTTTCCTCCCACACTTCAAAGACATGCTGGTAGGTTAATTGGCTCCTGTCTAAATCAGCCCTATAAGGTGTGTATGTGAAATAGGGACCTTGGATTGTACACTCCTTAAGGTCAGGGACTTATATGAATGTACAGTACATAGCCTACAATGGCTATGCAGAAATTCAGCCGTGCAAGCGCAGCCTTGCCTTAAAAACTCATTAAGAACGTCAGCTTTCGTAGACCCAGCTGAGCTGCACCGAACAAAGCTAAGCAACTCTAAGCATCTGTAAGCTTTAAGTTGATTAGCATCTCTAAATGATGATAAATGTCAGCATCAAATTTAATTGGCTTTCTGGGGTTTAAATTAGGAAAAGCACTACTGACCAGCAGAGAGGAAGCACTTACGGGTTCAATACACAAGAACAGTTTTTTAGCCAAAGTATATACAGTTAAGTTCAGCCAATCTTCTAATTCAAATACCTTTACTGCAATGCACAGTCAACCAGGAGACACTGCTGTTACCTTGTTCAGCTATTAAATGGGTAGACAAGTGACACAGGAAGCTTTAGGCCTCATTCACACTTGCCACATGCGTGAACATGACCAAAATCACCCCATTTAGTGCGTCTTCATGAAATGCATGAAAAGTGTGCAGAGTGCTTTCAGTGCCATTATTGTCTCAGGAACTGTAGACATGCTACAGGAGATGATCAGGGACTGTAGACATGATACCGGAGATGGTCAGAACCTGTAGACATGCTACATTAGATGGTCAGTGACTGTAGACATGCTACAATAGATTCACAGAGACTGTAGACATGCTGCAGGAGATGGTCAAGGACTGTAGACATGCTACAATAGATTCACAGAGACTGTAGACATGCTGCAGGAGATGGTCAGAAACCGTAGGCATGCTACAGGAGATTGACAGGGACTGTAGACATGCTACAATAGATCATCAGAGACTGTAGACATGCTAAAATAGATGATCAGAAACTGTAGCATGCTACAATAGATGGTTAGAGACTGTAGACATGCTGCTGGAGATGGTCAGAGACTGTACATATGCTACAATAGATGATCAGAGACTGTAGCCATGCTACAATTGATGATCAGAAACTGTAGACATGCTACAATAGATGATCAGAAACTGTAGACATGCTACAATAGATGGCTAGAGACTGTAGACATGCTGCTGGAGATGGTCAGAGACTGTAGACATGCTGCTGGAGATGGTCAGAGATTGTAGACATGATACAGGAGATGGTCAGGGACTGTAGACATGTTACAGGAGATGATCAGAGACTGTGGACATAGGAGATAATCAGAGACTATAGACATAGGAGATGGTCAGAGAATGTAGACATGCTACAATAGATGGTCAAAGACTGTAGGCATGCTGCTGAAGACTGTCAGGGGCTACATATGTGCTAGAGGAGATGGTGAAATACTGTAGACGTAGGAGATGGTCAGAGACTGTAGACATGCTACAATAGATGGTTAAAAACTGTAGACATGCTGCTGGAGATGGTCCGAGGCTGTAGACATGATACAGGAGATGGTCAGGGACAGTAGACATGCTACAGGAGATGATCAGAGACTTTGGACATAGGATATAATCAGAGACTATAGACATAGGAGATGGTCAGAGAATGTAGACATGCTACAAGAGATGATCACAGACTGTAGACATAGAAAATGTCAAGAGTCTGTAAACATGCAAGTGATGATTAGAGACAATCAACATGCTGCAGGAGATGATCAGAGAATGTACACATGTTGTAGGAGTTGTAGGACACTGAGGACATGCTTCAGAAGACAGTCATAGACTGGAGACATCATGAGACCGTTAGAGATCACTTTTCTTACAGCCCCTTTATTAATCAATGCTTCCACAATTGTGCTCCCTAAAGCCCCCTTAAAAAATGACACATTTATATTTCTCACAGCAAGAACCATTATAAAAGATATGAGGAGAACATAACATAAAATGGAATGGACTAAACAGGAAAAAGTAAGATAGTGTAAATGAAATAAACCAGGTCAACTTAAAGAAGCCAATCTAAAATATATTTTACTTCACTAGTTTAAGTAAGCTGCAAGCTAAGGAAAACACAGACAACTGTCTGCTGGGGCCCCAAGGGCCACAAAGTAAGTACCAAAAGAGCCATAGATTGAGCACTGGGGGATGGAACCACCCCCAGAGGTAGTGACTATACTACCTCTTCTCTTTAAGGGAACTTTATTCATTTTTTTAGCTAACAGGGTCACATTAAACAGACAGAGATATGAAATTGTTTTTGTTTTTTTTTCTTCTTTAATTATTTTCTTGGAATGGAATGAACAAAAAAAATCCTAAATTATATTATTCAATCCATAAAACTATTTCTCTGTGTGTCTGCAATAGATAGTGATTGTTTGTTTGTTCCGGAAATGAACTGAAAAAAATGTATTTCAAATCTTGGGCAGTGTTATTGCCCGGAGCCACTGCTAATCTTAGAAAAACGCTAATTAGATTTTTTTTCTTTTCCTTTTTTATTATGGCCTTTCAGTAATTAGTCTAACTTGTCAGATATTTGCAGATGGAACATTGTAAATGAGTCAGCACTCTCCAGCAGAAACTGTATAGCTTTCTGACATGCAAGGACTATAGAAAATAAAATGCAACTTGCTCGTAATGCAGTATTCCAGATATTTATGATAGCTGTAAGACTGGTGCAGGCTTCCAGGACGTGAGGAGAACAGAGGTACTAAAAGAGAACTCCAGGCACAATGGAGGAAACTCAGCCATAAAGAAGTCATTAGAGCTGCTGCTGTGTCTGCAGTTTGTTTTTGGAGAAAAATCGGATGTCGTTTCTGCATTTCACCCTTCTGTAACCCCCAAAGATTCAGAATTTCAGAATACCATTTGGAAGCTCCAGAAAGCAATACAGGTCTGGGAGCCATATACATGCATAATATTAAAGCTGAGGTTTCCAAACCCTAATGGAAATTCAGATTCCATTCGGGTCTTGGAGCATCAGCTTTAGTATTACGATTCGATCTAAGGGGTTATTCACACAGCTGCTGAAGGTAGCTGAGTGAATAACACAGCCGAAGTGAAGTGAGCCGAACGCTGTTCAGCTATTCACTTCAGCCTTGTACAGCTGATTTCAGCCGTACACCGGCTGCCTTTGGCTGCAGAAGGATTTTGACTCAGCTGATCCAACATCTGGATCGGCTGGGCCGAAGCTTCGGCAGCTCACTCACTGCCGTTCGCCCCTATTCTGCATGTTAATAACACCGTTCAACACACAGTAAAATGCATTTGAACGCTTATGCCTTTTGCTGTCAATTGTGCTGGGAATGAGCCCTATAGTGAACCTGCTTCCAGACTATGCACACTAAAGCATTTATATATTCTGAACAAACAGTAAAATCACTTTAAAACAAGCCGCCATTCGTCATCTGTAGCTAAAGGAATTGTGGAATAATTTATCTTTAAAATTCACAACAGAGGCAATTAAATATTATTTTTTTCTCTGCTGATTTCTATTAGAACAGAATCTTGGCAGCCTGCCAGCCCTCTAATATAAACACATAGCAGGTGTTACACAATGGCTAAGGCTGGGTACACACCTTACAACCATCACAAGACTTTTGTCTTGCAAGTACGATTATAGCAAGGTGTGTGGGGACCTTTGAAGTGACTTTACAGTCTTTGTTTAGAGGATTATTGAGAATGAATTACTGGAAATAACAAACAGCTAAAGGGGTCAATGATGGCTTGTTTCAAAGCTCGCTTACTGCTTGTTAGGAAAATGTAAATGCAAAACAAAATTATATAGGTCTTTCTGAGATGAGAAGAAAAACCACTATAAAATCAAACCAGTTTAAAAAGATTTAAAAAATGTTTTTATTAACATAGAGAACATTAAAATACCCATAAACACACCCATAAAAACAGATCATGATTGTTTAGCAGTGGTTTATCAAAGTCTTAAACAATAAGACTAAACAATTGCATCTACGTATACAGAACCCATATGGTGTTGGACGCTAAATGTTGTAAGGTGATTCCACCAATGTTCATAAATTGTTCCACCCACAATGCGTTTCGCATCATCGTTTCATCAAGAAGGTGAGTAAAGTAATCTACGGTTCACAAAAAATGCCAAATTAATGATGCAGCATATGCACATATGGGGACTCAGGTAACATGTTTTTACCCCTAACCACTTACTTGTAAGTACTGTATTGCACTCCAAGCATTTAAACAAACAATCCTCTAGTAAAACCTAATAGGAAATGCTGTCAACCAAACAAGGAAGCCTCAGGCAGAGGGAAAAGGTAGAAACCAGTAGAAGCACCCCTCCAAATTCTGAAAACAATACACTTGTATCAATATAATAATCTTTATATGATACATTGACCCTTTTATCTTCAAATTAAATTGAGCTAGAGCTCACCTTAGAGGGACAGAAGGCTGGAATTCCTAGGAAACCAGCTAATTGCCCCAAATAGTTTCATTGTGTGACACTATCAATATTGTAATATTGCCATCACTATCAAAGGTTTGTAAGAGATTGTATGTTAAGCATTTCTTGATTAGGTGGAACGATAATAACCCACTAACCTGATATAGATGTAATTAATTGTCCGAAGCGCACAAGGATTTCTCGCCAAACGCTGCAGGCGTTTCTCTGTGCCTTATTTATGTGTGGCATATGCCAATCATCTGGCAGAACGTCACATGTGCGACAAATCCACCAAGCACATGCGCAGAATTGTATATATGTGCTAATTGGTGGTAACAATAGCAAACCGCCCATCTCTAGCAACACTTCCAATCTTGAGCTTCCCTCACCTAGGCGATCCGCCCTTCCGTCCCTTGTTAAGAAAATGTAAGTAATTAATTGTCCATAGTCTGGGCACAGATACACAACAAGGTGGACCTGTGCTCCTCTGTAAATTCCTGTTTAAGAGCAAACACCATAAGGTGCCTGACAATACCTTTGTTAGCCAGAAAAGCCTCTCCTGAGTCCCTCTCTGATTTAGGTTAATTTTGTTACTTGACTTCCCTGATTTTTTTGCTAACTCAACTGTCATCGCCCTGTCCAATGAGAGTGCATCATGGGCAAGTAAGGACATTCTTATTGGCCAGGGGGAGAGCAGTTTTCAGGGCTTAGCCATGCAACTGAGGATATTGGTTAGTGATGTGCTTCAGATTTCATAACCTGTCATTGCTGATTTATTGATCCACTGATCTTTGTCATATATAATGCCTCATGCAGAAAACAATTAAACCCTGGTGATTGTGCCAATTTTCAGTCCTTTTCATCATACTTAAGAGAACTATGAGGTGAGTGCTTTTCACTCACCTCATAGTTCTAGCCGACCTGTGACAATGAGACTGTCACAGGTCGGCTCAGTAGATCGGGAGGTGAGCGAACACATACCCGGTTCGCTCACCTCTTGATCCTGTCACGGCTCTCTGCCGTGACACTCACGCAGCTGGGCGGATCCCGTCAGCTAAGTCGTGATCCGCTCCGGCTGCGGCGTCTCAGTATGTAGCTCGCGGTATACTGAGCTTAGGGTAATGGGAGGACGCTAGTTTGTGTCCTCCCGTTACCCTAAGGAGAACTATGGGGAAAAACACTTACCCCACAGTTCATTTTTACGGGTCACAGGAGGACATATACTAGCGTCCTCCCGTGACCCAAAGCTCAGTATATCGCGAGCTACAGCTCGCGGTATACTGAGACCGCCGCAGCCGTGATGGATCCCGACAATGCTGTTGAGATCCACCCAGCTGCCTGAATGACAGCGAACTCTGCCTATCTAGAGGCAGAGCCAGCTATGCCCGCCCCCTCGACCGTCCATTCCTCCAGTCAGTGCTGGAGGATCGGGGCGGGGAGGGGGGGAATCCCTGCAGGGAGTGATGACTGACAGTCACCGCTCTCTGCAGGGAGATGATCGAGAAGTGAGCAAGCGATGGTATGTGTTCACTCACTTCCTGATCTATAGAGCCGACGTGTGACAGTTTCATTGAAACACGTTGGCTCAAACTATGAGGCTTTGTGATTTTCACTCACCTCATAGTTCTCCTTTAAACCCAGAGAAAGGCGGAAATATTTGAGCCCCTGGAATGCATTGGATGTTCTATGTTGTCTCTTTCAAAACAAATATCAATGTTAAAGGCTCTTGGACATATGTTTGGCGCTCTCATTGGACTTTGTACAAGCAGTTACAACCTTGCAAGGGGTCTACCCCCTCCCCACTCCATCCAAAACTATAAAAAAAATAAAGTTTGCCTTTATATGCACTTTACCAACTCAACAGCGACCTGATCATTTGCTGCTTAATTAGCGCGTCCATAATATTTTTTAAATATAGAATTGCTTTGTTGCCTTGTTAGTTAGATGAATGCATATACATGTTTATACATAATTATAAATATATTCATTGTTATCCTAATAATTCCGCAGTTCTATTCAATCCACACAACGTGTTTCGCATTCAGCTGTGACACTCTAAATTCTCGATCCGGTCAGTCTCCGCTGGTTACCAGCTTTAATGAGAGGATTTATGCAAGCACCATCCGAAGCTTGTGCATGCATTTCCCTAATATGTTTATCCATTTTGCCCTAGCGATGTTAAAGAATAACTCCGGAATAATTAAAACGCAAGGCATTGTTTTCAAATGAGGAGCTGATGAAATCATTAAATCCCCTGATTTGCATATTTCATTTACTTGTTTATAGAGCGCTGGAACTTTTTAAACTCCACTTCAAAGAATATTGAGAACTGACTGTTCTTTTCCCCTAAAGGAGCTTACTGTCTACCGTCCCCACCACATAGTTATGCACAAACAAAGGCCAGATTGGGTCACTTGACCTAACCATGTGTTTTTGAATTGTGAGAAGAAACAGGCGGAAGCCCATTTAGATCATACGCATATGTAGTTACATAGTATTTGAGGTTGAATAAAGACATTAGTCCATCAAGTCCAACCTATTAGGATCTCATTCTAGGAGTACCTGTACCCCTGTATATTACGGTCCCTTAAGAAATCGTCCAAAAGTTTCTTGAACAATTCCACATTATTTGCTGAAATCACCGCCTGTGGCAGTGAGTTATGTCCTCCCCTTATCAACAACAACCTTTTCCTGAATTGAGAGGAAACAGGAGCAGGTCCTCTGAGATCATACACATTCCACCATTCCACGTAGATAATGATCTAGGAGAACAGTGGTCCCCCTGGTCCTCTTTTGCAAGGCATGTTTTTGGTGGCCACCTAGCTTTTGCAGAGCGTGTCCCCCACTCCCCCAATCAATAACGCCCCTGAATTATGAGACGAAACAGGAGCAAAGCTACTGAGATCATGCCATGCCATGCAGATAGTGTCCTCAAAGGGTATTGTTCACCCTGGTTCTCCTGTACTAGGCATGTCACCAAGCTGTTTTTGCATCTGATCAACAATGCCCCTTCCCTGTTGTCCCCAGGCTCTCCTGTCTTCTCTGTGATTGCAGGTACAAATAGTGCCCAGCAAAGTCTTCCACTAACAGCAAAAATAGGAAATATATAAATCCAGTACATTGCTATTAGTTAGATGAAAGGGAAAAAAGCTGTGTGAGGTTAATGTTCTCTAGGCTTTAAGGAGTCTGTATTGTAAGAACATATTTTATGAAAGCAGTGTTGAATAGGAAATGTTTTATCTTGTTTTCTATGTGTTTTTTACCATCTGCTGACTGAGTTGACGTGGCATTTTTCAGACCATAGGAATTAGTTTAAAATGTAGCTGTTATGTATTTTCTATGAGCACATATTTTGAGTTAATGTAACATTTACCATAAAGTACACTTTAAGGTATTTTAAGGTAAGCCATTTTAAAACCTTTAAAAGTTAAAGTCTCACCTAACTGTAGGCACCACAAGGTGACTCTGAAAGCTCTGAAACTGGTTTCCTGTCTCGAGTGCCCAGTGAGAGAGCCCTTTTTGGCCACTGACCCTCTCTGATTGGACAAGGAGATGGCAGATAATAGGACATGGTCATGTAGGTCAAGCCTCAAGTAACAAAGTAAAACAAGTTTGAGAGGTGAACACATAGGAGGATTTTCTTGCATTTAGGCAGAGAGTGAGTGAGAGGGAAGTTGTTGTTTTTTTGGGGGGGGGGATAAGATGGTAATATACAAGAGGAAGAAGTGAACAGAAGAGAGAAGAAGACTGGGGAGGGGAGGAATGGAGAGTTACAGGCAAGGAAGCTAGATGAGAACATGTCAGAAGAGGAGGGAAGCAAAGGGGTGGGAAGGAAGGGAGCAGGAACAGAGGAGAGGATTGGTGGGGATGAAAAGAGAGGAGGACAAGACGGTAGAGGATAGGGGTGTGGGGAGGCATGGAGAGGTGGGGAGGAGTGTGGAGAATCGTAAAGGAAGTGAACAGAAAGAAAAAAAGAGGGAATTAAAGTAGGGGGGCAGGAGGGGTTTTATGGGGAGGAGGGAAAAAATGATGAAAAGAGAAGAATAAAAGAAGGGAGAGGACTTCCAGGAAAATAGGGGAGAACAGGAGAGGAGGGGGATGGGGCGGAGATGATAGAATGGAAGGGGTGAGGAGAGCAGTAAAGGAGGATAGACAAAAGAACAGGAGGGGATGCTATGAGAGGGAAGGACACTAGAAATGAGAGGGGAAATGAGGAGGAAAAGATGGGAAGGGTGAAGGTGTGGGGTAAGAAGAGGAGTGGGGGCAAAGGAGGAGAGGGCAGAAGTGGAGTGGAGGGAAAGGGAGCAGGGGACAGGAATGGAGGGAAGGGGAAGGAAGGAGGAGGCAGGAATGGAGGTCGGGGCAAAGAAGGAGGGGACAGTAGTTGATGGGAGAGCAAGCAAGGAGAAGAGAGGAGTGGCATGGAGGGCAAAGGAGAAGAGGAAAGAAGTGAAGGGCAAGGGGGGATAGGGGTGGAGGGGAGGCAGAGAGGAAATCGGAATGCAGAAAGGGAGTACTTCCGTTTTGTTTGTTTTTTTCTATTTTTCACCTTATAAACTTTACTCTCCTTCAAAGCCGACTTTTTCATTTTATCCTCCAATAAATAAGTGTCAAGAAGTACATATTTATTTTAGAAAATGGAGCCAGGAGTGAGATTTTTTATACGCTGCACGTTAAACCATTTCTATAATCAGTTAATAGGGCTTTACTTGACATAAGCAGTTAAGCAGGCCAAAAATATTAATTATTCATTGTGCAGACAATGAGAAATATGGTAATGCTACAATGTATTATTGGGTGCATGCATTATTTTGGTATGCATGTCTTAAACTGATGTCAGTTTGAAAAATTACAGGTCAACCCTTTTATGTCTAACACTAAATTAATCTGGGAAAATATGCGCGGATGCTAAAGAGCGGCTGTTATTTCTGCATGTATGTTTGAGAGGCAAGGAGGATGAATTTTGTCTGAAAGTACAGTTCTCATTTGAAAGATTGAACATTAAACACTCTTTCCATATATAATTGTGCATGTATAAATTCAGCATGACGTAAAGTACTTTAGAGCTCTATTCCCATCCATGCCTTTTTCTGTGTTGTGTTCTAGGCACATTCACATGCATCCCAATTGATCCCAATATAATACACGTTTTGTTGGACACAAAAGACACAACAATCAGGACTTTTTTATATGCACCACACCCCGATGTACCTTAAATGTGCAGATGGTTTAAAGAGAGACCATGTTACTTTGGTCATTGAATGCAATATTATAGAATCTCTTTAAAACCAAACCCCTGGCCCACTTACACCCCTCTCCTGCATGCTCCCCTGCTGCTCTGTTCCTCCGCAATTCAAACCCTGAGTAAGCTTCATGTCAAAAGTGTTGGGCAATTCCTGATGTCGCCCCATCCCTCATGTGACAGTACATCCCTGAAGGGTGCATTCACACCAAAATTGGAAGGAAATTGCAATTTAAGGGAGGGTCCGTTAACTTGCAAATGTACCTTCCAATTTCTTTCTGATTCGTTGCGTTGCGATCCATTTTTCAACGGATGCTAATGGAAGGGCACCGAAAAATGAATGCGTGTGAATGGGGCTAGTTCACACCGGATTCATTGCGTTGCCTTGTACTTAAAAAAAAGTAGGGTTCTACTTTTTTTCAGCCCAACATAGCGTAACGCAATGGAACAGGATTTATATAGCGCCAACAGTTTGTGCAGCGCTTTACAATATAAGGAAGACATTACAGTTACAATACAATTAAAGACAAGATGGTAAGGAGGGCCTATATCTGTTGATCTGCCAGAAATGCGCTTGTTGTGGACTGACAACACACAGTATTTTTGTTTACTGACTGATGTCAGCCCTGCCCATCGTCTTTGCTAAACTACTTAAAAACTGCTTAGCAATTCTCACTCTCAGATCTCTACAGCATACAGGCAAATCATTTGGTAGCCCAAGAAAAAAAACCAACAACAATAACACAGGATGACTGCAGAGGACACACAACATCTCTGATTTTCAGTTGCAGTGTTTGTATTTCAGCCTTATGATTGATATTTCATATTTCCTGTCGTTTAAAAAAAAAAAGACACCTTGAAAATAATATATCCTCCTGATTCACAGGAAAATGGCCGGCTTGTTTTCGTCTCCTTAAAATCACTAATTAGGCATTTGCCATAATGTAACATCATTTGTAGCTGTACAGAAGCGGCCTAATTACATTGCACACGTTTGCAGGATGATCTACAGTCACTTTGTAAGCGGTATAATGAAGACTCCGCATTTGAAGTCTTTCAGTGCCCCGAATGTGACTGCACAGAAGCGGCCTCTTCCTTCTACATCGCCTATTATTTCACTTCCATTCTATTACACTTTGTGAGTGAGAAAATGATGGCCAGGAGCCGCAATTGGCCGGTCACCCGCTGGTACTGTGTATTGTGCATTCCTTGCGGGATTTAAAGCTGAACCTTTCAGTCTTGCACAGTTGTACCGGCTCCTCTCCTGGACTGAAATTACTGACTGCTGTGAGCATCTCACAATGTGCATTAGAAGCGGCAGCAAGTCAGACAGAGCCCACCTAATTTCCTGACTGAAGGATGCAAAGCATTTCCTCCCCAGCCTTACTGCTCCACCGTTTTCTTTTCTCTCAATCAGTTCTCGCAATCATGGTTCGGTTTCGCATTTGGACGTTGTTTAGGGTGGTCTGCATGCAAATGAAGCCTGCCTAGGAATGCCCACTCCTCCAGACTGACACCCAATCATCAAGGCATTTTGACATGTGTGTAACTACTACTCACTGCTGTTCGGCCTATTCTTTTTTTTTTTATTGTCGGACAGGAAGAAACGGAAAAAACATTACATGACATATACAGGCGTACCATACAGCACCAAATATGCATAGCATTAACAGTTTAGACGGTACATCTGCAGTATCAATAAAACCTCGACCCATCCTTTTTTTTTTTTTTTTCCTAAACACATTAGCATATGTCCTGCCAGTTTAATTAGTGTCATATCTCAACTCTCTTCGTAAACCGTTCACCTAAAGGTCGTTTGTCTACCCACCTTTGTTAAGTAATCCCAGCTCTTTAGGCCCCCAATATAAATACAAAGTCGTCCAGCCATGCATTGTAGGACCAATGGTATCTTAGTATCAATGTGATATTTGTATGCCAAACTATTTAAGGGTCTAATCCCCGCAGTTGATGCATCCTTTGGCATGGTGATCTTCATGAGTTACCCCCTAACTTGGCCTGTAGTGTGTATGTTGAGTATTGAAAGGGGGACAAGAATGACTCCCTCTCCTGAGCAGTAAATGCCTTGTCGATAAAGGACATCCATCTACGAAGAAAGAGAGTCACCCTGTTCTCCTCCTCCCTTTGGGTCTCCGCATCCAATTTTTCCAGATGGAGTAGATCTAGGAGAGAATGTCGTAAACCCTGTACGGTGGGAGGATGTGGGGAAAGCCACTCTTTCATTATACATCGTTTGGCTGCTAGGGAGGCTATGTTTGTCCACTGCCTGTGATTCTTGCTCAACACAAGTGAGTGATCCCAATAGCCAAACAACAGTAGAAGGGGGTCTAATGGGATCTGTTGACCCACTACTGAGGCTATAAAATCTATCACTGATCTCCAGTAACTCTGAATCAGGGGGCAGATCCACAGGCAGTGAAATAGTGACGCAGCCTGTTCCCGACATTTGGGACAGTGGTTTAAGTACCCTGGGTTATAACATCGCTCGTGTCAGAATAAAGAAAAAAAAAAGACACAGCAGTGTTTCTCTCCTTGGCGGCCGGGAGCAGGAGACTCCTGGGGCGCCAGGGAGAGTTTGCTGTTTGGAGATCAGTGTCCCTGGTTAGCAGGTAACCAGGGACGCTGATCTCTCTGCAAGTGGCCGGAGCCAGCCGTGATCTTCAGTGGTCAGAAGCAGGCTGTCAGCGCGGCTCAGCCGAGCCGATGCATATGCGTTAGGCGCTTGGCCATGTTCGGGAGCTGTACGGGCTATAATGAATAGCCCGTACAGCGCCCCTTCGGTTCTACTGAACCAAAGGGGTCCTGGGGCCGAAGCTAGCCGAAGGATCGGCCGAAGCTACGGCTAGATCCTTCAGCAGCTTTGTGAATAGACCCCTTAGTATATTTTCTTTGCTGGTTGAATGTAATGTGATGTAATGCTGCATTATGGCCACGACATAGAGCTGAGGAGCATCGGAAATACTTTTCACGTTAAATGTAATGTAATACTTTAATATGGCCTCTAGATGGAGTTGAGCACCATAGGAAATAAGTAGATGAAGCTGAGGAGCATAGAAAGAAATGTATCTCCTATGTTCCTCAGCTCCACACACAAAAAATAACCTAATATAAAAGTATGAACGAGCCCTAAAACAACTAAAACAACAAAATATAAAGAAATAATAAGGATTTACAGGGTAAATGAATCACAAAAATCTATCTCTGCTTACTAACAGGTATTAATTGCAAGAGGAAAAATGTCTATATTTAAATCTTAATGCAGTGACAGCTCCAGCAGGTGTTGGTGTTATCTTATCAAATGAAGTGTAAAAATTATAATAAGATGGCGCTACCTAATTTAATGTTCACAAAAGTCTCACTTCCAGCACACTTTCAAAAAATGACTGACAAACCATCAACTGACAATTACCGGGAGATGGAATAATGAGAATAATCTTGTGTTGTATACAATATATAAAGTGTATGTAAACTCTGACAATTAACTTCTCTTATTTACTCCCTGTTAATTATACAATTATTTGGAAAGGTTTTGTTATATCTGTTCTATAAGTACAAGAGAATACCTTATGATTAGAGATGCACGATACCAATACTAGTATTGGTATCGGTGCCGATACCGAGTACCTTCCCTGATACCAGAGCTTCCTGTCAGAGGCTCCATGTTCTCCGTAGGGGAACATGGAGCCGGCTTCCTGGGCAATCAGGAAGCTGGGTGGCGAGTAATGGCACACCTCCTGGCTTTCTGATTGTCTGGAAAGCTGGACCAATGCTGATTGGCTGGGATGCTGGCTTTCTGGCCAATCAGCATAGAGCGAGCCAAACAGTCGGCTCCTTGCTGATTGGCTGGGAAACTGGCAGCACAAAGCCGTGCTGCAGCCGGGAAAGATCCCCAAAATATTGTTGGGATCCAACCTGTTGCCTGATTAACCGCTGGCTCTGCCTCTCTAGAGCCAGATCCAGCTGTGCCCGCCTTCTCCCCTATCTGTCTCTCCAATGAGCAACGGAGGAACAGAGAGAGGGGAGCAGTGAATTCCTGCAGGGACTGATCAGCGGTTCATGATTGCACAGCTCTTAATATATAGAGCCGGCATGTGACAGCTGCAGTGTCACACTAAGTATTGGGAAGAGTACATTTTACTCTCCCGAAACTACTCCTTCAAGTGCTAGGGGACTGGAATAAAAGATTTTTACTTACCTGATCCTCGCTCCTGCTGACTCCCTCAGGGCTGCTATACCAGTTCCCGCAGCATTTTCTTCTCTTCGCTCTGGTGGTCTAAAGGCTGCCCCTGTTCCAAAGACCTGCATTAGACATGGAGACTTTGAGGGACATTCTACCAGCAAGAGCGGAGGGAGGGAAGAGCAGAGAGCTGACTGCCAGAGGGAGTGGGGATCAGGTAAGTAAATCTGCCCTACTCCAGCTCCTAGATAAAATCAAGCACCTAACCCTTGCAGTGTGGGGTAGCACCTCTGCAAGGGTACTTTTTTGTTTTGGCCGGAGATGGATTCAACATACCAACCAATCAGAACCTAGCTTTCAGTTTCTATTCTGCACTATAAAAAAAACAGTGGCTGCAGTCTAATTAGTTGTTCAAAGCTTTAGCATCTTTTTACTGAATCAACACATCCAACCGCAGAAGTACAATCGTCCCAGCATCGCCTTCTACAGGATCGAATCCTCATCTGTTTGTATTTTACATTATTAAACCTTAGAGGAAAAATGCGTAAAAAATTAAATGCATTTTGTAGCCAGAAATAATAGTATGAAAAAGTGATGAGCCCGGGATTTTTCCTAAAGTAAATTATCTATATTCCTGCATTATTTAGGTGCTATGAGAAAATTGTGGCTCTATCTCGGCTCCATTCAAAGCCTGGTAACATCCTGTAGACCTTGCAGCTCCTTCTTCTTCTTTTTTTTTCCTTTTTGTATTAGTGGGATCATGTCATGTCAGGTTTTCTGGCAAAGATCAAAACGAGTTAACAGAACAGCAGCATCTCATATCTGTAGTCAAGACGGAGGGGCTTACAAATGTTAGGTGACAAAGTGCCTTGTATCACTTGCAGTCACAAGCTAAGGTGTAAGGAAGCCATGGGTTGTCGACATGTGTTCAAGTCTTCTCAAACCTCGTCTTTTGTATGACATAAGAGCTGTTCAAGCCTCATTCATTATTCCTTTTGATTATTTTTGTCCTCTCTCTCTCTCTCTCTCTCTCTCTCTCTCTCTCTCTCTCTCTCTCTCTCGCATTTGAACACTCTAAAAAAATGTCTCCTTGATGAGCCTAAGGATACATATCCTAAAATAAATAACAGTAGAATATAGACATTTGACCAAGTCTAAATGTTTTTTTTCTTGCTTTGAAGGTGATAATATGATGCAAGGGGTTAAAGGTTAAATTAAATTCTAAAGGATTCATTTCACTGTTCAATTGTTCAAAGCCAAACTCAAGAAAAGCTTTTAATTGTTTTAATTTTAGATAGAACTGGGGGAATCGTGTGATTTTTCTTGTTCAGCCTGAATAAGAAAAAGCCTAAAGTGTATGGCCAGCGTTAGTATTAGAAGCTTGGCATTCCAAGAAGAATCCCAGCGTATGTGGACAGTATTTATGCAGGATGATGAGAGGGGTTTGAAGGACAAGTTTCCAAAACATAGTTTTTTTCCGTTTTTGAAACCTGCTGGAGAGTTAAATTGACGTTTCCTTTATCACTCGGAGACTCTATGGGTGAGATCTCTTTGCTGAGTTCTGGGTCTGCACACCTGCTGTTCCCATTATAAGGGGTCCCCTCTCTCCCTATTTATTTTACACAATGGCAATGTAACAAGAGAAAATGGAATACCCCAAACTCCCAGGTGGTCAGGAACGGAGGTGGGAGGTATAGCAAGCCAATCTCGCTGTTGGAGTATCCAAGACTTACAAGAAGCCAGAGGATGACTCAGACTACTGGTTTCCATCAGCAAATAAATATTACTGTTAACTGTTCTGGTGCTTTAGTTAAAATGGATGGCAGTGCTCGGCAGGAGCTATACCTAACATTAACTTGTTATATTTGAATATGGGTCACAAGGTGACACAGTTTGGGGAAGTGTAAAAGTATCTGGCTTTGTTGTTTGCTATTTGTGATGTGCTGGTGTCTCTCTCTGTAGGGAACGGGCCTTGAACACAACACAGTCGGTAGCCTTGCAGCTAACAGTGGGGAACCTAAAACCAGAGGAGACCTATTCTTTCCGAATTGTCGCCTACAATGAATGGGGGCCAGGGGAGAGCTCACAGCCTGTTAAAGTTTCAACACAGCCAGAACGTAAGTACAAAATTAACCAAAATTGATTTCTATTTGGTGATTCTTCTTTATTATCATTGTTATTATTATACAGGAAATAAAGGTAGATAGTACACATGAAATACTATTCAATACAGGAGGGCCCTGCTTGTGAGAGATTACAATCTTAGGGGAGGTACAAGTGATACAAAAGGCATTAACTGTGAGGTATAAGCTGATGGTAAAAGTACAGTTTTTGTTGGAGGCAGGGGAGGTTTCCTTGAAGAGATGAGTTTTCAAGGATCGCATAAAGGTTGCAAGAGTAGAAGATAGTTGGACAGATTTGAATAGGGTGTTCCAGATGATGGGAAGGGCTCTGAACATGCCCTGGAGGTGAGCATGGGAGGAAGTGACGAGGATCAGGGGGTTTTCGGAGGGGCAGAGAGGACGGTATGGATGATATGTAGAGATGGCGGTGATCTAGCTTGGGTGTGAGTTGTGATTGGCTTTGTATGTTGTTTTTGTATTTTGAATTTTATTAATTTGGCAAGTTGAAGCCAGTGGAGTGATTGGCAGAGAGGGGTAGGGGATGGAAACCAGTGGAGGGACTGGAAGAGGGGTGGTGCCCACTGAGCGGTTGGTAATGTAAATAAGTCTGGCAGCATCATTATTTATGTTGCATCATTGTATATAATGGGGAGCATAGTAAGACTCGTCAGAGTTTACGTCAGAATTTCTTGCTCCATAAATGTCAATGCAAAAACATCTTGAAACAGGTTGATGCAGCTTAGAAGAAGGCCAAAATCAGGTCAGAAAGAGGTCCATTGCAGGTCAAATGCACCCACCAATGAACTCTGAATTTCAGAACTGATATCATATGCAAGCAAAATGCACCTAGAAGCATGCTGTATTTTCCCATTGACATGAGCATTTGCCTTTGTATTTGTTATTAACCAAAAATATTTAGTTCTTAGTGGTCTATCAAGGTACAGAGATACTCAGTGATGTCACAGTATAGCAGCAGGAAATAAACTTCTTTGTGTTCTTTTGGTTATATTGTGACTTACACTCTATGGCTATAAGTTTGTGGACACCTGTTTATCACACCTAAATGAGCTTGTCAGACATTCAATTGTAAAACCATGGGCATGTATATGTTGTTGGGCCCCCTTTGCAATTAAAGCAGCTTCTATTTTTCTGGGAAGGCTTTCCATAAGATTTGTGAAACATTTGCGCCCATTCAGCCGGAATTGCATTGGTGAGGTCAGGTACTGATGTTGGATGAGAAGACCTGGCTCACGCTTGGTGTTCCAATTCATCCAAAAGGTGTTCAGAAAGTTTATGGTCAGGCCTGTATGCAGGCCATTTGAGTTCCTCCACACTAAACAAAAAAACATCTCTTTATGCACCTGACCCTGTGCACAGGGGCACAGACATGGTGGCACAGGGAAGGACCTTTTTGGGGGAGGTTGGAGGAACACAATTGTCTAAACTGTCTTTGCATGATATTGCTTATCAGTGCAGATTGCATTGCTATGTGCTTGATTTTGGACCTGATTTTGGAATGGGATGTTCAACAAGCTCATATAGTATACATTTGATGGCCAGATGTCCACAAACATTTTGCTATTAGGGGTATCTCAGAAGTGTATTCATGTCTTGGTGGCTGTTCTAGTTTGCTCTACTTCATCCCAGGTTAGGTGTCACAATATCCAGTGAGCAAAGAAGGTTCTACTATAAAGTCTAAATAATATTCGTGGCAAAACCAGCGATGGCCAGCAGATTCAGCAAACGTCCATGACCTTTAAATCTATTCATTACACTGAGATAAATTCGAATTAAATGATTTGTAATGTCATCTAATGTTTGCATTAAAAAGTTTAATCCCGTTTATACAGTTTGTAGAAATCGGCATAAGCTTATGCTGAGAATATTACTGTAGGATTTTAAAATCTTTCATGGTGAAAGCAGACCATTAATGTTAAACCAAATCAACCAATAATTCATCTTTTAGTAGATGGCACAGTGATGAATTGTGCAATCACTTATTACTTAGTATCTAGCTTCAAGTATCCTCTGGCTGCACAGTCCAACACCTATTCCCTGTCAAGCTGAACTGGACAAATCCTGGTCACCAGGTTACCAGGTTGGCTAAAAAAATCCCTTGTTGACCAAGACATTCTGTCCATAAGCTGGCCTTCCCAGACCTATTTGTCAGATGGGTGATCTTCCTCTTTGTGCACACTTCCAGGCAATGGAACCCACCCTCAGTTTCATGTGTCATATGGTCTGATAATGCATTAAGCAGCGATCGCCTGTCTGATAAACAAATTGGGGGAGCTTTGTGATTAATGATTGTTATTATATGAGGCATAGTGGTAATTGTTAAACACTATAATAAACACTATAATACCTCTAATAATACTAGAGCCATGGATTGTGAGGGAAGTAGAGAACAGTAAATATGGGGGGTGAAGAGAACTGTGCATATGGTGACTGTGGGTGGTGACGAGAACTGTATTTATGGGTGCAATTGGGAGCAAGAGGACTGTATATATTAAGCCGGGTACAGAAGGAGCGCATTTAAGATGATTCAGCATGAATTGGCCAAAATTCACTGCATTGGTAAACCTATTCGTTCATCCAGATGTTGATCATTAGATGGACTTTTGCCAAATAAACATGTTGGAAAATCTTCCGCCAATCAATTGCAAGCTCCATGTGGGTATACAGACAGCGGCCATCAGCTGTCAGAATATAATAGAAGCAGCTAGGAATTCGTCCATCCGCGCTGTTCAAGGGGATAGAGAAATCTGTTATGTTTTCTTCCTTCAGTCTGCAGGGGTGCATGTGTATACCCTATTTTATTGTAATGAGGTGTAGAGAGTTGTACATCTAATGCTGATGAGGGACATTTAATAATAACTGTATATATGGCTACTGTTGAGGTGAAGAGGACTGTATGCACTATATGGCCAAAAGTTTGTGGATAAAGAACTATTACACACATTAGGTGGCCACAAATATGTAGACACCTTTCTAAATTGTCGTGTTGAGGTATTTCCAGTGAAGGCCCTTTTCTGTTCCACCATGACAGCGCCCCTGTGTGCAAAGCCAACTCCATGGACATGGTTTAATTAGCTAGATGTGGAAGAACTTATGTGGCCTGCAGAGAGCCCTGACCTCAACCCTACCGAATACCTTTGGGATGAATTGCAACGCCAACTTGGAGGCAGGTTTTCTTATTAAACATCAGTATCTGCGCTCAGAGATTTTATTTTGGCTGAATGCGCACAAATGCCCACATACACACTCCAAAATCTTGTAGACAGCCTTCCCATAAGGACGGAGTGGCCAATTCCATGCTCATTTCTCTTGTTTTGGAATGGGATGTCCAACAAGCTCATATAGGAGTGATGCATCCGGTGTCCACAAACCTTTGGTCATATGGTGCATATGACTATTGAGGAAGATGAGGAGAACTGTATATATTGTTCCAAGCACCTAACTTTTTGAAGCTAGCTTTCTGTTTTTGAGAAGATGTTTCTAGACCTTGTAATGGCACTTATACATCTGATGAGTGTCTACAAGAAAAGGTATAAAGGTATTCTTCATTTTTCAAGTGACCAGTTCTCTTGAAACCCTTAGGAAAATAAAATAGAGCTAAGATATCCATTTTCCCCCCCCAAGAGATCAGTCATTCGAAATAGCCTTAGTTTTTCCTTTTTCTACGTAATCGGCACAATTTCAAGAAATGAACAGAAGCTTTTTTTTTTTTCCCAGAGCGGAGATTAAATCCTTATAAGCTCACCCGTCCGTCTTTGCTTTTATAATGTATAATTTCACCAAAGTCCAATAAGTCGTGATTTTCATTGACTGCAGATAGAAACGATGTGCGTAATCTTTTTATACCACATACTGCGAGCAAAAGATTTTACAATTTATTTTCAGTTTTTCCACTTCTTCAAAATGTCAGAAGAGAAGCATAATTAAAAACGAATCTCTTTTTTATTTGTTAAGTAAATGTTGAAGAGTTTATTCTTCGGATAAAAGTATTAAGGAAAATTACAATAATCTGCTTTTTATGCTCTTATCGTCGCACACCCAGCGGATTAATTGTGCAATGCCGACGTGTATATTGACACTTTTTGGAATGTTCACTGGTAATTATTATTAGCTGGAAAAGCAACGTATTTTAATTAATTTTTATTTTTTTACATAAGCGGATGAAAATGAAAAAGAATGTCTATTTACATTTAGTATACGTTTAATGCCCAAATCCAGGCTCTGTACTGCTTTTTATGCTCTTATCGTCGCACACCCAGCGGATTAATTGTGCAATGCCGACGTGTATATTGACACTTTTTGGAATGTTCACTGGTAATTATTATTAGCTGGAAAAGCAACGTATTTTAATTAATTTTTATTTTTTTACATAAGCGGATGAAAATGAAAAAGAATGTCTATTTACATTTAGTATACGTTTAATGCCCAAATCCAGGCTCTGTGCCCACCAGTGACATGCACAAAGTCACCTCCATAAAGACATAATTTGATGAGTTTGGTATGGAGGAACTCAAGAGTCCTGACCTCAACCATATTGAGCACTTTTGGAATGAATTAGAATGCTAATTGCAAGTCAGGTCTTCTCATCTTCTCATCCAACATCAGCATCTGACCTCACAAATTTCTTTGGCACACATTACCACAGACACACTCAAAAATGTTGCGGAAAGCCTTGACAGAAGAGTGGAAGCTGTTATAGCCACAAAGTCGGTCCAACTACATAGTTATGGTTTTGAAGTTGGATATCCAAAAAGCTCATATAGATGTGATGGTTAAGTGTTCACAAACATTTGACAATATAGTATATATTTCTACTGTGGAAGAAGAAGAAGATAAGAACATCTTCCGAATAAATTGAGATGCGGTATGCCGATTGTAATCCAGGTCTCCTCATCCAACATAAGTATTTGACCTCACAATTTAGTTTTGGTTGAATGGGCACAGATTCCCACAGACAAAATTAAAATGTTGTGCAAAGCCTTCACAGAAGAGTGGAGACTGATGTAACTGCAAAGGAGGGGGAAGGAGGGGCAACTCCATATTAGTATCCATGGTTTTAAAATGGGGTGTCCAATAAGTTCATATAGGTGTGATCATCAAGTGTCCACAAGACTTTTAGCCATATAGGGGTCTATTCACGAAGCTGCCGAAGGATCTGGCCGTAGCTTTGGCCGATTCTTTGGCTAGCTTCGGCCCCAGGACCCCTTTGGTTCAGTAGAACCGAAGGGGTGCTGTACGGGCTAGTCACAATAGCCCGTACAGCTCCCGATCATGGACGAGCGGCTCAGCCGAGCCGAACGCATATGCATCGGCTCGGCTGAGCCGTGCTGAAAGCCGAAGCTGGC
>NW_017306887.1:606821-607960 GCF_000935625.1 Nanorana parkeri
CCCCCCTTTAACCCGAGTTGGCAGTATTTTATGCTTTTTCAACTTAAGTTTTTCAGATGTCAGCTCCCAGCTGCACTATACTTCCAAAAGTTTGTGCATACCTGACCGTCACACCCACTATATGGCCAAACACTGATTTCAGTGAAGGGCACTGTTATTGCTACAGTATACAAGACAATGTGGACTTTCAACTTTGTGCCAACAGCATGACTTTGCCTTTGTGCACAAAGTCACCTCCATAAAGACATAATTTGATGAGTTTGGTATGGAGGAACTCAAGAGTCCTGACCTCAACCATATTGAGCACTTTTGGAATGAATTAGAATGCTAATTGCAAGTCAGGTCTTCTCATCTTCTCATCCAACATCAGCATCTGACCTCACAAATTTCTTTGGCACACATTACCACAGACACACTCAAAAATGTTGCGGAAAGCCTTGACAGAAGAGTGGAAGCTGTTATAGCCACAAAGTCGGTCCAACTACATAGTTATGGTTTTGAAGTTGGATATCCAAAAAGCTCATATAGATGTGATGGTTAAGTGTTCACAAACATTTGACAATATAGTATATATTTCTACTGTGGAAGAAGAAGAAGATAAGAACATCTTCCGAATAAATTGAGATGCGGTATGCCGATTGTAATCCAGGTCTCCTCATCCAACATAAGTATTTGACCTCACAATTTAGTTTTGGTTGAATGGGCACAGATTCCCACAGACAAAATTAAAATGTTGTGCAAAGCCTTCACAGAAGAGTGGAGACTGATGTAACTGCAAAGGAGGGGGAAGGAGGGGCAACTCCATATTAGTATCCATGGTTTTAAAATGGGGTGTCCAATAAGTTCATATAGGTGTGATCATCAAGTGTCCACAAGACTTTTAGCCATATAGGGGTCTATTCACGAAGCTGCCGAAGGATCTGGCCGTAGCTTTGGCCGATTCTTTGGCTAGCTTCGGCCCCAGGACCCCTTTGGTTCAGTAGAACCGAAGGGGTGCTGTACGGGCTAGTCACAATAGCCCGTACAGCTCCCGATCATGGACGAGCGGCTCAGCCGAGCCGAACGCATATGCATCGGCTCGGCTGAGCCGTGCTGAAAGCCGAAGCTGGCCGAGCGGCCGGCCATTGGCTGTCCGACAG
>NW_017306887.1:608382-621472 GCF_000935625.1 Nanorana parkeri
AGTGAGAAGCCTGCCGGAGGTTCGGCTCAGCCGATCCAGATGTTGGATCGGCTGAGTCGAACTCCTTCTGCACTTCGGGTCGGCCGAACATGCTGAGCATGTTCGGCCGACACGAAGCCACGCAAAGCAAGCCGATGTACGGCTGATTACAGCCGATGTACGGCTGAAATCAGCCGTACCAGCCTGAAGTGAATAGCCGAACAGTGTTCGGCTCACTTCAGATGGGTCATTCCCTCGGCTGCCCTCGGCTGCCCTCGGCAGCTTAGTAAATAGACCCCATAGTGCACATGTCAAATTACAGACATAACCCAAGTATTCTTTTGGTTAGATTCTGCCCAACTGTTTTCCATTTTGAATGGGATGCAGACACCAACATTGTTCTCATTACAATACTAACATTTCTCAGGTGTAAATTAAGAAAGTTGACCCTCCCATTTAGAGTGTTGAGAATGCACATAGCAAATAGCATTATTTTTTTCAAAACAGAAAAAGGTACAAATCTACAAAAAATGTTTATGATCTCTGCAATGTATAAAGTCCATCTATATACATATTTTTAACAACACACTCTATTGGTTGCGCTTTTGCAAGCCCCCAATCTAGGGGACACTTACCTCTTAATACAACCTCAGCATGCCGCCAATCTGGAGCAACTATAACACTTTGAATAAGAAATTATCTTGAATTATTAGTGCAAACAAAGTAAATGCTGTACAGTTAAAAGGCCATGAAGAAAACAAAACAAAATGAAAGTCTTTACGCCCAAATTGCATTCTTTTATCATTTGAGAGAACAGCCAGCAATCAATTCAATCTGCTTTGCTTACATTTGTTTAATATCGCCTTTTTCAACCGTATGAAAAGGCAGCTGCTCTTTTTTTTCTTCGGAGGGACAAAAGGTCGATCGATATGCTGATCAATAACATTACCTAAAGCTGTTAAGTCCATCATTGCTGGTAGGACCAGTAACTGTGATGAATACACAGCAATGCATTGTGGGCCTTTTCAGCTCCAGTGAAGAAGTAGAAGAAAAAAAAAAGAGGCTGTTAATGCATCAGCCTGGTAATCGCTCACAGGGAAGGGGGCCGCTGTGCGGAATAGGATTTGGAGGCCTCTCCTGTCCGCTCCTGCAGATCTGCCTGAGCCCAGCTGCTTTTAGCAGCCTGTTTTTCTGATGCTATTCCATTCAGGCACGCAGTTTGTCATACAGGAGGATGGCAGCTGTTCAAGAACACGAGAAATTGTTTGAAATGACAAACCATCAGGTGCTCATCTTCCACCAGGCTAATCAGTTTAGTATCAGCAGAGCTGTTCGGTGTCTGTGTGCAGGTGCTTCAGGTTTTTGTTTTCATCTTTTTCTGGCTTTTACTTTTATCCGTAAAGCTTACTGAAGCGCTTCAGTTTTGCAAGCGTAAAATAATGCTATGCGAAGCAAGAGCCAAGGCAAAATATATATATATATATACACAAATATCAGTAATACCTAAAGGTGGAAACGACACCTTCCATGAAAAAATCCGGATTGGTGCCATCCTTTATCTAAAAATATGTGTAGACTCTCTAGTGGTTGTCTGTATTCCTCTTCGCAAATTGGTTTACAAACAACAGTAGAAAAAAAAGTGAAGTTCAGTATTATAATAAATATTTGTCTGGCAGAGCAAACAATAGGGTCTTCTACTCTAAACCACTAAGGGATCACCTATGGGTAGAAATGACATGTACGATGCAGTCTATCAGTAGTGCATCCTTTTGTTGGGTTGTTAAGACAGTTCCCAATCAGGCCTACAGGCAAAACAGTTGTTGGTTAGAAACACATTTCTGTTGCTTGGGTTCTACTCTATTTTGCCTGTGGGCTATGTTGGAAAACACTCTGTCCCACATGAGGGTCCCCAAAGTTTTCCATGGGTCTATGCCCAGTTCACCAGGGTTTCAGACTGCATGGTGCATGTTACACTTAGTGGACCTTACTCACCACCCCCAAGCAGACGGATCCCACATTACTAGGCTACCAACCATTTTCCAACCAGAACTGGTCACAAAGTCTCTCCTTCCCAGATATAGACAGGTATCCATTCAGCAGGGAAAATGAGACTCACTCCATCTTCTTTAACTTCTTATATTGTGTGTGAAGTTGCAAAAATACAACGTATAGGCAAACATAATTACATCTTCCATAGCTGGCCAAGTTCTTAATCCATAAACTTCCAGCTAATTTGGTGGTGCCCCACACATGGCTTTTCTTTGAAGGAGAAGCTGCACAGAGGGTCTATTACATTCTTGTAGCTGAGGCTAATTCCCCCCTTAGGGCACAGAGTAGACCTGACACCTTTCCAATGCACCAACAACTGACTGCTTTTTTTGATCTCCCAGACTGTTTTCCATAACGCCACTCAACCTACAGACCTATCCCTCCCCTTAAGAGGTGGAGTAGCTCTACTCTTAACAGACCTTAACTATCATTAACACAGCATTTTTTTATGAATTACAGTTCTATTAATTGTTGATCATGCCAGTAGGTCCATTATTTTTTTTTATTTTTAGGATGACAACACTTTTCGTTCTGCACAACAGTGTTGTCACCCTTGGGATAAGGTATTCTTAGAAGGACATGTAGTTATAAATGTACTTCAGGTAAGAAACAAGCAAACTAAAGCCCAACTCCAACAAACATTTTTAGGAAGTCGCAGCAACAGCTTCTATTGGAATATAGGTTTAAGCCAAATAAATAAAAGCTGACGATTGTAAGCACCCCCTGCCATTGTAATATAATGTATCCCAACTACCTGGTGCTGGAACTTTTGCTGGGCAGCTTGGTCTGATAAAGGAAGTGCAGAACTAACAGATCTAGTGGCAGGGTCAACGGGTAATGAAAATATGTTATGGGGGGCTCATAAAAATAAAAGAAACTGCTGTGTTAATGCTGTTGACAGACTTTGTCCTATATGTTTTTATCTTGCTAATGTCTACACTTTAAATTCCAACCCCCCACCACTGCCCTGAGTGCAGCCCAACGAGAGAATACTTACCTTTCTCCCTGATCCAGGAATCTTACCTCCAACAAGGCCATAGCTGGCTTCTCTTCATACTACACATGTGCACCATGGCCCCATTCATTCCTGCGCATAAGCTGTACTCATGGCAGCATGCAGCAATCTCTCTGAGTATGGCTTGACCATAGGAATGAACTGGGCCATGGCACTCATGCTTAATATAAAGAGGAACCAATTGGGACCTTTTCAGAGGAAGGATAGTGAATTGGAGAGGAAGCAAGTATTATCCAATTGGGCTGCACTCAAGCGAGTTGGGGGCATTTATTAAAGGACAACGTCACTAAAGGTGAATTGTTCTTTAAGCAATTTTCCTCTCTCTACTCATGATCCCAAGCATGCCTACATAATTATTGCATGCTTGCCATGGCGTGCTATACTTTTCGCACCGCTGTTCTTTTTATAGATTTGACTTGTTTGTTTTTATTGTTTGCAAAATATAAATTTTACTATTGCCCTGCTAGTTTATGTTAATTAACACCCAATAACTTTAGGCAAATAAATAATAAAATGTTGTGTGAGCATGTTTGGCTTTATCTGCGTGGAATGACAAGAGGCTAAGTGATGTCTAACATTATGAAATCTTTATTTTTCTCTGTCATACTCAATAAAACATCCCAGTAATAAATGAGCTGGCATATAAAGACCATGTATTCCCACACTAAACAGAGCTAGTAAAAAGCTGCCGTTATAAGCATTTCTTCTGTCTCTTCTCTACTTAAATACATAAAAAAGATCTCCCTGGGCAGACAAATATACAGTGCTGCCTTTTCTGGTAGCTAAATAGAATCAGACAACCCCCTATATTTATGTACTTCCATTTAAAGGGGACCTGATCTCAAAAAGAAAATGTGCTATTTTATAGGGAATGTCTATAAATGTTAAACAGTTTCCTGAAATATTTACCTTTTGTCTGGCGTTCCTCCTAAAAATGATCAGTGCTCTTTCTGTGCCTGGAGCCTTATAGTTGTATACTCTGAACTCTGAATGTTAGTCTCATGGGAACGGGAGTGACATTTGGGGTTGTTAGTTACTGCTGTGCTTCTCACTCTCTTACTGGAGAGGAAACTGTGACTGAAGATCTGTAGTGCAAGGATCTCCCTGCTTCTGCTTCCTGCTTTCCATTCATTTTGTGGATGTGTGCTTATTCTGACTCCGATTGTTGTATTAGCTATTTATCCCTTGCTGAGACCTCTAGGCCTGGCCTGAATAAGCAGATATAATCACTGCGGACAATCCTCATCAGATTGCTGAACTCACCAAATACCTTTTCATCCACGAAGGTGCTTTATTTGAATGCAGCAGTGTTAAAGCAGACAACAGGATACAGCAGATGAATGAATAGACTGTATTTAAAGGTGAAAAGATGGTAATGTTTCCTCCCATGCGAGCAGGTTAACATGTGGCCATGTCATAAGCAACCATCTTGATGCCACAAGAACAACTTCTGAGAAGAAGGGCTGTACATAACACGCAAGGGAAGGGAATGCGGAAACACATGGTGCATTAACCACCTCTCACTTCACATTAATATAAGTATGCATGACTATCCATTGTGCCATGTTTTCATACAACTGTTGTAACAGCACAGTGCTTTCTCCAATGTCCCTGCTGCTTTTTGAACCTTGTTATCAGATCATTAACCTCCTTGGCGGTAATCCCGAGTGCGGCTCGGGGTTAATTTTCAGTACCATAAGCGGTAACCCCGAGCCCTCGGGATTACAGTGTAGCATCTCTTACCTTGCCCCTCGAGCCATGCTGTGTCCTCCGGCCGATGCTGGCATCTCTCTTCCGGGTTCCGTCCCTTCCGAGCGTCCGCGTCGCAAGGGGGCGGAACCGGCGGGAATTAAAAAAAAAAACGAAAAAAGAAACGGAAAAAAAAGGAAATAATCAGACCGCCGGGAGGTTAAAGGAGCAATTATGACATGAGGTAGCAAAGCCCTGCCTTTACCAAGATGCCTGCCCTCCCAACAGACACAATACAGGAAAAGGCATACTAAGCCTGTAATGGGGAATAAATCCGCTACAGGGAGCCTACATACAATACTGGTGACTAGTGGTCTACCCCGACACTGCAAGGGTTAAGTGCTCATTTTGTCTAGGGGGCTCAAATAAAGCAGATATGCTCACTGGACCCTTGGTCCAGCAGCAGCAAATCAATGGACCTTCGATTTTTAATAATCCTGTTATTATTTTAACAAGGGTGGATCCAAGTTATCTGGCTGATGAATTAAAGGTTTTTAAGCTATCAAGAACACCAGTAATGCCTTTAGACATGTGGTAAGAATGACCGTTCTGTAATAACAATGTAAACCATGCCTGGGAATGAAAGAAAAAATTATTTTCATCCAACTGATTTTCATTACATATCTATTTTGTCCCGTAATCCATTCTGGAAGCCAAGAAAACCTCTCCAGCTCCCACTGATGCATTTCATTAAAGGCGAACCTCATCTTATAATGTTATATTTTACTCCATCAAACCTCTGCTGTGAAATCTGCAATCTCCCAGCCAGAGATTATTTATAATGCGGCTGATAAAGAGCCATTTACTGTCCGCTATCTGTCTGCTGGATCAGGACCATACTTCTCCAGTGACAGAGCCACAGTTTGTATTAAGTTTCTTTCATTTTCAGAATTTCAAAGATAAGGAGTTCATTAACTTCTTGGCAGATTCTGTCTCCAGCGGAGATAAATAGAGAAAGACAAATAGATTTCTACATGAAAATTATGGAGCAGAAGTTTGCGAATGACTTCAATTAAGAACAAATCTCCCATGTTGGGGAGCTCGGGGAGATTGCATCTCTTGCCTGGGTGTTAATTGATAAATTATGTTTGATTGTGTCATCCTGACACTAAATGAAATTGCAAGGTTTACAACTGAAATGGGATCGTTTAATTGTGTTTTGAGTCCTTGTTTGTGGACTGCAAATTATTATTTCAAACGAAAAAGCCTATTAGGCAGATGCAAAAAGAAATGCTAATTTTGCATTTGCTTATAAATAGCATACAAATCTATCTGTTTTGGGTTTTTCTTTATTAGTTTCTTGGTTGCATTGAAAAAATGAGCAAGTAATGGAAAATCCACCTGGGAGACCTCCAGTCATGCGGCAGGATTTGTTAAGGTCCCATTCCCAGTCTAAATATATACCTATTGTGTACATAACAATACACTAAAGTGAATAGGTAAAAAACAAAAAATAGTAATCAGTAATAATAACTATTAACAGCCGTATATCTTATTTGTGTATCACTCGGCTGTAGATCCTCAAATCATCTTTGAATTGGTGCTGACACTGTCCTTCCTTCGGAAGGGGGGCTACTTTTGTTCCCCATGGTCCTTGGAAGTGTTGTAAAGTATTCACCACTCAAAGCTCACTTCCGTGATGGACTACAATCTCACTGCAAATGAGTAAACTAAACATGAGATTGTAGTCCATTACGGGAGTGAGCTTGGGGCAGTGACTACTTTACAGCACACACAGGAACCATGGGGAAGAAAAATAGCCCCACTTCAGAAGGAAGGACAGTGTCAGCACCAATTCAGAGATGGTTTGAGGATCTACAGCCGAGTGATACACAAATAAGATACATTTACAGTATGTTAATAGTTAAGGTTAAATATGGCAAATAGAGAAAAATAACTGTCAACATGTCAGAAAGTTCAAACACAATGCCACTCCCTTACTGAAATCCCAACCAATGCGGCCAGAAGACCACCTATTCCTCACCCCTCCTCACTGCCATGACACCCAGGAGCCTGCCCACAAACAGTGTGTGGGAAAAGGACTTTTGGGAGATATAGTTTTGGGAGCATGCATACATTAATAGGTATTTACCTCCTACCAAAAATGTAACAACTCTGGTGGTGATGTCAAAGGACTAACAAAAGCTGTTGAAACAAGCTAAAAAAAAAACAATAATAGTTTTTATTGTTACAAAAATTATATAAATAATAAAAAAAAATAAAAAAAAATTAACAATGCAGTAGTAATAATAATGCTGGGGCATGGTCAAGAAGGGGAGGTTTGGAGTTCATTTTGGTTAATGCCTGGACATACCCTTCAAAGAGGAACTTTACCCATATCTTTGACATGACAACAAAGCCACCTTCAGAAATGTTTAGTAACGGCAATCTACAAACAGATACTTCTAGATAATTGCCGGCTTTGTATTCTTTGCATATCTTATTTCTCTTTTCCTCCCTATTCTTCTCGCAGTGGCCATTTTTACTAAGCGCAGATTCATTCATCTCCCTTTACTTCCTGGAACTCTGGCACATGTGACTAGGACATGTGATCACGCACATCATCTCAGGGGAGGAAAATGCCTTTCACTGAGATCTCATGAGATTACAGATGAGATGTTCCAGCAATGCTCTGCTCATCAACACTTGGGCACAGATTACATCGCTAATGCCCATGAGGACCAGGAAGTGGAAAAACAATAATTGGAAGTCGAATAAAAATATGTTTGTTTAGCTAATGAATGTCAGATGATTTCATATCAGCATGCAGAGCTGCATGCCAATGTGATTTATAGTAAAGGGGGCAAAGGTCTGCTGTAAATTGTTTGCCTGTAGTTCAGCTTTAATAACAATAATGCTGGGACATGATGAAAGGGGGAATTTTGGCGTTAAATTTGGTTAATGCCTGAACTGACCCTTTAAACTGTGTTTTTTATTTGCCTGTAGTCCAGCTTTAATAATAATATTGGATGGGCATGGTCAAGAGGGGGAACTTTGGAGTTACATTTGGGCAATGCCTGGGCATACCCTTTAATTTGTGTTTTTTTGCATGTAGTTTAGCTTCAATAAAATCCCTTTGCTTCCTCATTAGCTTCATATCATTTTTGTACTCTTCAGGGGGGCAATGATGCTGACTTTTGGCTGTAGGGTTTTTTCTGTCTGCTTCCTCCTTATTAACAGCACAGCGATAAGACTGAAAGGATCAGGGGGTTATTATTCATTAAATGGAGCCACAATCCGTCCTTGTGAAGCTCATGGTGACCAGGTTTGAAGTTCATCTGCACATGCACAGTTCAGGGCCTTGGTGTGCGGGGACACCAGAGCTGGGGCCTCAGCGGAGCGAGCTGTGCATTTACAATGTAGTAATAGGTAGTGGGAGGCGGAACGGCGCTATATAATTGATGCAGAGAAGGGAACAGATATATACAGAATGTACTGATATAATTGATGCAGAGAACAGAATATATACAAACACTATGTACTGATGTACAGCACACAGCCATTGACGGTTGAACTGTTATGTACATAATTTTACTGTATAGCTTGCTTACAGCTTAAAGGGTACATTTTTCTTTTTTTTTTTTACTTTGTGTTTTTATTTGCCTAGAGTTCAGTTTCAGAATAAAAAAATGATGCAGTCTAGGTCAAGGGACCAATTGTTTGCCTTAGAATTACAAGTCCTTTAGCAGGGAAAAATGTTTCTGTATAAGTATTTTAACATTATATTTAGATCAATGCCTGTAAGGAGTGTAAGGACATATTTAAAGCTCGCCCCCAACCACCTCATACTGACCTTCACAGTGCTTCCCCACCACTATTTACTCCATCATGGTTACCAGGTATGGCCACAATGACTGGCCGCATACGTGCTATCTGTTACACTCATGGATTCATTAGAGGTTTTCCTTTATATCGGTGCATGGCTTAAAGTGTACTATGACTTGTCATAAAAAACAGTATCATTTTTTTTTTTTCAATAAAGCTCCACTTTTTATCCTTACAAAGCAGCTCTTGAGCTCCAGTCAAATAAATTACATTATCAAAGCTGAGATCATCAGTCTGCTGCAGGGAGGAGGAAGCATTTCCTCACTCTCCTCCAGTGATCCCACTGCAACATTGTATCCATGTAGCAAATCACAAGGTGAGAGTCTGCAGCAGGGGGGTTGCTCTTTGTCAGACATTTGTGAACACAGCCAAGAACTGCACAGGTAACGGGATTTACATGATTGAGGCACCATCTCAGTCTTGAAACCCTACAAATATGTCTCCCTCCTTCTGGAGAGGAAAGGACATTAAGGCATTGTCAAGAGTAGCACTATACCTGTAAGAAGTAATAAACACCTGGAAGTGTTACACTTACACATTATTTATTAGGGTTGCACAGATACCAAGTACAGTACTCGGTACAAGTACAAGTACATGTACCGATACTTTTGAGCTCCTACACTAGAGAAAAATTCAAAAATTAGGAGGCAGCTGTCATTTGTAAGGAGCACACGGAGCTCCTGGGATTTGTACATCTCTGTTTTAATGTAGGATACACTGTGTATGAAAACATGAAAAAAAGTTATGCACTACATTAAGAAATCATGAAAAGACATATAGAAGGCGATTGGGTGATTGAGCAACAAAAATGAAGACTGAGCTGATAATATTTCATAAGTAAACGTAGGCTTAAAAGTGGAAATGTCCCTTTAATATGTCTATACGTTTATGGTAAAGGGAATCATTAATTATGAATGCGCAGGATTTGGCTAAGATTAAAATGTTCCTGCTCCTGAGATATAGCCAGGCACATGAAGAATGTTCGGTCCCTTGTAATAATTCACAGAATACAGGGTGAAGCTGATCTAATGGTGACCCGTATGAAAGATTCATAGATTCAAAGGAAATTCTATATTCATACTAATTAATTCACGGATTGAAATAAATGGCAATTTTACAGTAGTCATTATTCATGCGCTACGCAGATCCATCCAGGACGTTTATCAGTGGCTATACGTTACCGGCCTTCTCCCAGCTATGACAGGGATATCCTTTATTTCCACTGGAGTCAGATCCGTTCCATGAAGCCGCATCTCAAAGCCCGACTCTGGACTCATTTTTATTCATTTCAATTTTTATCTTATCAAAGAAGCAGCTCAGGCTGTAATACCTCCAATATAGTGCTGCTATACCTCCCTCCCCACGGCAGCTCTTCTTTTTCACCACAAGGTGTACTCAGTCTTACTCACTGATACCAATTACCAGTACTTTTTTTTTATAGTGTCATGTGACAGATTTTCTAAAACAATACAGACTAATGATTTCAGAACAGTGTTGGGGTAGCAGCTGTGACAAATGTGACCCTGGTAGTTCTGCCACTCCAAGCTGTAGAGGTACTACAAATATTAGCAATACATTATACAGCAATGGAGATTAGAATATTTCTACATACTCTGTGCTGTCGCTTTACCCTGGGGTGTTGGCCTGATGTCTCGGGCAGAGGGTCTCAGAAATGGTGCGGTGGGTTTCAGGAGCAGTGTAGAGGGTCTCAGGAGGTGTGCAGAGGGTCTCAGGAGGGGTGTGAAGGGTTTTAGGAGGGGTGTGAAGGGTCTCAGGAGTGGTCTGGAGGGTCTCAGGAGTGGTCTGGAGGGACTCAGGAGTGGTCTGGAGGGTCTCCGGAGTGATGCGGAGGGCCTTAGGAGGGGTGTGGAGGGTGCCAGGAGGTGTGCAGAGGGTCTCAGGAGGGGTGTGAAGGGTCTCAACAGTGGTCTGGAGGGTCTCAGGAGTGGTGCGGAGGGTCTCAGGAGTGATGTATAGGGCCTTAGGAGGGGTGTGGAGGGTCTCAGGAGTGGTGCCAAGGGCTCAGGAGAGGTGTGGAGGGTCGCAGGAGGGGAAGATGTGCGGGTGGCAGAAGCATTGTAAACAGGCACTGTGTAGTTCCCAAGAAGGCTGCCAAGGTCCTTAGCTGGTGCGAAGGCAACTTCTTAATTTGAAAAATGAAAGCGCTGGTATCAGTTTTTGGTATCAGGGCATTTTCTCACGTATGAGTAGCACTTGTTTCACTGCAGCCGAATTGTAGAAGTGCATTTCCTGATTCCAGTAAAATAAAATAATTGCCATATGCCGACGTCCATTTAAACGGAACTTTCAATTTATTTCAGCTAAATGCATTACATTCCAGGTGTTCAATTTCTTACAGTTTGTCTTCTTTCTAAAGTAGCCCAATCCTGAGTAGAAAAGTCTGTCCCCTGCTAGCAAGGGCCCTTGATCTCTGTGGGTAGGCAGTGGTCTCTCCGCCGAGGTCCCCATGCTCCCATGCTTTCCAAACAGCAGGGAGCATAAGCTTTGCTGATTACGGAGCTATACTTCTGACTCAGTATGAGGTGTGTCAGCCCTCTAAATAAAGTCAGGCTCTGCTTCCTGCTTTATATAATTGTGCAGTGGCCTTGATTTCCAGGTTCTTCTTGTTCAGTGCAAATTTACCAACACAAATCAGGCAGCGATTGCTGAGAAATATGGAGCTCTGGCTATAGACTTCTCCACATATCATTTATTAGTCATGCAATTATGAAAATATAGAACAGTGAATATGAACAAAAAAGTGAAAATAACTTCAGGATACATAAAGCTGAACTCTACACCGATATCAGAGACACAAACTAATGCAGCTCTGTGTTCTTTAATATATCCTTCAAAGTATTTTTTTTTAAGTGCAAGCAGTGTAAGTACCTGACTTTGACCGGATATCTTGCAGTCTACCATATAACCATATACCAGTCTAACATATAGCAGTGCTCAGAAAGGATGAGGATGAAGCAGCACAAGGAGCCAATCTATTGATGTGCTGGCAATGAGGATACTGATAGGAGTTGAATACAGAGTGACAGAGAGATAAGCTCATCACAGTGCTGCTGCTTCTCCTTTACTGTCCAGTTACAGGCTGGGGGTGGGTCAATGATAACCTGGGCTCAGAGAAGGGGATTTGAATGCTTGCCAATTCTTAACCCAGAGGAATGAGGTCACCATGTGGTACAAACGTAGTGCTATTGGGGGTAGGTGGGGATGCAGCACCCCGGAATGAAGGTTAGTATTGCTGCCAACGTTTATTATTATTATTATTAGTAGTAGTAGTAGTGGAAGTAGTATTAGTAGTAGAAGAAGTAGTAGTGGCAGCAGTAGTAGTGGTAGTAGCAGTAGTGGTAGTAGTAGTCACAGTAGTAGTAGAAGTAGTAGTAGTAGCAGCAGTAGCTGTAGGAGTAGTAGTAGTAGCAGAAGTAGCATTACTACTAGTAGTAGTGGCAATAGTTGTAGTAGTAGCAGTAGTAGCATCAGTAGTTTTAGTAGCAGTAGTAGTAGTAGTAGTAGAAGTAACATTACTAGTAGTAGTAGTAGCAGTAGTAGTAGTAGTAGTAGCTGTAGTAGTAGAAGTAACATTGCTAGTTGTAGTAGCAGTAGTAGCAGTGGAAGTAGCATTAGTAGTAGCAGTAGTAGTAATAGTGGTAGTAGTAGCAGCAGACGTATTAGTAGTAGCAGTAGTTGTAGTAGTAGCAGTAGGCATATTAGTATTAGTTGTAGTAGCAGCATCTATAAATATTATTAATATATTTATGTTCTTTACCTTTTAATGGACTACTATTTTTTCATCCCTTTTTGACTGGCGTTGTGTTCTAAAAGTAAAGGTTACAGTAATAACTCAAAGTATAGGCTCACAGAAACCACAGGAAACGTTCCCTTTCAACTATTCTTTGCGCTACAGTCTAGCAAGTGAATCGCATAAACCAATTGTTTAGGAAGGAATGTTCTGCTGCTGACACATGTATTTATAAAATCTTTTGGCTTTCTATTTATTGTAACTAGTTTTAGTTTCCTCTACCGGTTGTGGTTCCGCCTGTGGAGATTTTCTTACCCCAGCTAAGAAATTGCGGATGGTGGGGGTTATTAGCCCGGTATAGTCTGGAGAGATGCCATCCCGGAGTCGGGCTCCCACATGATAAATGTAGTTTCTTTTCAACAATAGTCACACAAATCTTAATAGCTACATAAATCACTCGCTATAGCACCCAAGTTTTCACCGGCCTTGATAAATGGGCCGCTCGGTACAGGGACATGCGCAAGCCATGGCTACATTTAGTCAAATTATAAATCATTTGTACCCTACTGTATCTGGTTTATATATCAGCAACATTTGGTTAATCTCCTGGCCATTGTTTCTATGATCCCAATTATGAGACAATATTATTTCACAATTTTATTCATTGTCTGTAAAAAATTGTATCCCTTTTATTGTTACAAGGGAAATATAAACAGTATACA
>NW_017306887.1:621712-679107 GCF_000935625.1 Nanorana parkeri
AAATATATATTTATATATATATATATATTTTTTTTTTTTTTTAATTGTCATGAGAGCATGTGTGTGTGTGTGTATATCTAGATATATCTAGATATATATCATTATTTCAATTACAAATTCAAAAACACCTTCTCTAATGTGTACAATTAAAGGGAGAATTGTACATTTCCTGTAAATAATTGTAACAAAATTAATTTAGCCATTTTTTTGTAATTACAGGAAACTGCAGTATATTTTAGCAAAAACATATTTTGAATCATTTTTAAAATTGACAGTGACTCTTTAAAGCCACCCCTTAGCTCACTTAAACACACTTTCATAGCACTTCCCCTCTGTTCCTTCTTTTGTGGTAGCCATTGCAAAATAGCCATTGTATAGTAAACGTGACCTAGCTATGCCTGATGAAGGGACCCTGTGCGGCCCCGAAAACGTTTGTGTTTTTGACATGAGTTTTCAATAAATCCACGATTGATCATCCTTGAAGGATTCTGGTGTGCTGGTGACATTTCTTTCATATCAGTTGCAAATTGCGGAGCCATCCGCAGTCATTCCAAGCACCCATCTCCGAATACGGGGCTTTCCGGTAAGGAATGCGACAAGCCTTCTCTATCTCATTAAAGATTTGGTGATGTCACAGCTGTGCCGCACACTGATCTCCTTTCTGGAGGCTGTGATATGAGGAAGCAAAGTCCTGCTTCTACAAATTTGGCCACCTCCACACAGACACAGTGCAGAACAAGGCATTGTAATTCAGTAATGGAAAAAGATTAGAGGCAGGGAGACCATAGGCAATACTGGTGACTAATCTAGAAGTAACCGTCTAGAAGATGGTCAGCGTTCATAGGGATTGTTTCAGGGATTGTTTGCAAATGTGAGTCTAGGCATGGCCATTCCAAAGAGATCTGTGGAGCTGGAAAGTTGTCCCACCTGTCCACTCATAAAATATTTTGTCATCAGGGAGCTAAGTGGGTATGGGGCAATGTCTTTGGCATTTATAAAGCAGTAAGGGGGTTATTCACAAAGGAGCCGTACGGGCTATTCACTATAGCCCATACAGCAGCCAAAGGCAGCCGAGCGGCTCAGTCAAGCCGAAGGCATATGCTTCGGTTCAACTGAGCCAAAGTGTCAGCCGAAGCTGGGCGAATGGCCTGCCGAACGGCCGGTCATAAGCCCCTCAAATGACAGATCAGCTTCCCCAAATGACCTAGGGACGCTGATCTGTCTTTATACAATAACATAACATGACGTCACGGCCGTCTCCGCCCAGTTGGTATTCATTGGCCGGCATCTGCTAGAAGACTCTAGCAGGTGCCGGCCAATAGGAAACAGTTGGGAATAGGGGCGAACGGCAGCGAGTGAGTTGCTGGAGCTCCGGCTCAGCCGATCCAGAAGAGCAGCTGATGTATGGCTGAAATCAGCCGTACTGAGCTGTAGTGAATAGCCGAACGTTGTTCGGCTCACTTTATTTCGGCTCGGTTATTCACTCGGCTGCCTTTGGCAGCTTTGTGAATAACCCCCTAAGAGTTTTGGTAAATGGTGCACATTTGATGGAATAAAGACATCTGGTGTTTGGTGCTTATAGTGGTCCCTGTGTGGGGATTTCAAAAGGAGGTATTCGAGTGGCTGAAGTGCAGCTCACAATAGGACAGATAACAATAAAACATATTAAAACATTGTTGGTTCTTTTTTGTTATGATAAAATCTCTGTTATTTCCAATTAAATCCATGTCTTGTGTTTTTATTGAAAAGTTTGGGTGAAAGAAAAGGAACCAATTATTGACAGATCTTTCAGCCAACTATTTTTTTTTTTTAAATGTGCTTTTTTTTTTTTGCTTGAAAACAGACTAGTAACTAGTGTAAAACAATGTGATTTTCTAGAAAATAAAAAGTCAACCATTGGCTTTTTGATTGTGGGATGAAAGCAGCAATATATACTGTATCCATATGGGGTATAAGAGAAAACAAAGCAAAATAATGACTATGAAATGATGAACGCAGGGTCTATAATCAAGCACAATGGGCAGCTAAATCATCTCCTTACTGATAAATCTTCTAGGTTTCCGGCCTTCATTTAGCATTGTTATGTTGGGTTTTTTCCATTCCTACTGTCAGAAAATCCAATTAACTGTAAAAATGTCCTTTCCTTTTAATGTGCCTTTTTTTGGAGGCTGTTAATCAAATTCGTAGGATTAAAGCTAGGGGGCACTGAAAATATGTGGGATGAAATAGCTACTGTGACTTAATGAGGTTAAATGTATTATTTAATTGCTGTAATCTGGGAAGCAAGACTGCCACCTGCTTAGTTTAACTGCTGGGGGTTGGGGTTACACCTATATTCATGGTAGAGATGCTTTATAGCTGGCTGAGCATCCGGGATCAATGCTGCATTAGGACCATTGGCAAGACAGCTTGATCCCAGATAATGTTGTAATGTATGTCTTATTGCCAGGCTCCTAAGGCCAGGCATCCAAGGCCATACACCTAAGTCTTGGCATCTAAGACACAGCACCCATGACCAGGCACCTAAGGCCACACACCTAAGTCTTGGCATCTATGACACAGCACCTAAGACCAGGCATCTAAGGCCACACACCTCAGTCTTGGCATCTAAGACACAGCACCTAAGGCCAGGCATCCAAGTCCCAGCACCTAAGGCAAGACACCTAAGGCACAGTACCTTAGACCAGGCATCTAAAGCTCAGCACCTACAGCCCATCATCTAGGGCACAACACCAAGGATCAGGCATCTAAGACCTAGCACCAGCAGGTATCTATGCCGCAGCACCTAAGACCAGGCATCTAAGGCAAAGCACCTAAGACCAGGCATCCTAGGCCCAGCATCTAAGACTCGGCATCTAATTTGCAGAGCCTAAGGTCAGGCATCTAAGGCACAGCACTTACGGCTAGGCATCTAAGGCCCAAAACACAAGACCAGATATTCAAGGCCCAGCACTAAGGCCAGGCATCCAAAGCCCAGCACCTAAGGCAAGACACCTAAGGCACAGTACCTTAGACCAGGCATCTAAAGCTCAGCACCTACAGCCCATCATCTATGTCACAGCACCTAAGGCAAGGCATCTAAGACACAACCACTTAAGCCAGGCATCTAAGGCCCCACACCTAAGACCAGGCATCTAAGGCAAAGCACCTAAGACCAGGCATCCAAGGCCCAGCATCTGAGACCAGGCATCTAAGGTGCAAAGCCTAAGGTCAGGCATCTAAGGCACAACACTTAAGGCTAGGCATCTAAAGTTCAGTGTATAAGACCAGTCATGTAGGGCCATGCACCTAATGCCAGGGATCCTGCCAAGCACATAAGGCCTGGCCAGGTATCTAGGCCAGGTATCTAGGCTAGGTATCTAGGGCCAGGCATTTTATATAAGACACCTGTGCATAATCCTTTTTTTGCAGTTCAGTTTGTTGACCACTACCAATATGGAAAATCGCTAAACACATGGGGCCGTGCCACAGCTCAGCCAGCTAGAGTGACAATACAGTTAGGGGTACAATAAACTCTATTCTACTGCATACAAATGGCTGCATTATAATTTAGTCTTGAAATCATTCTTCTTGCTTACAATCATTAGAATATTACATACATGTGTGCGTATACAGTTTATATGAAAGCCCAACTGCAGCAGAAGCTTTTTCTTTTCCATTTTAGTGGAGATAAGGGTTAGAACTTCTGTCAGTTTGTATCACTGCCTGCAAGATTGGCCATCATGTTCTCTCCTTCCCATTCATTACTAGAATTTTTTCTTTCCTCTCTGTATTCCAATTTAAAAAAAGTCCTATTACTTCTTGCCTAGGGGACACCCAGATCTAGCCAGTGGGGCCACAGGCAGCAGTAAGAACCTGAAAGAGGTTTTAATCATTACCCCATTATATACACAGAAAAAACAAAGCATACTGGCTGGAGTTTAGTTTTCATCCCAAATGAATCTCAAATTAAAGTAGCTTAATACATTCCAGGGGTGTAAAGCATTACAGTTTGTTTAGCATTACAGTTTGTTTTCTTTAGAAAGCAGCCACAGCCTGAGCAAAAAATCATGTCCTCTGTATCTCTGCAATCAGCAAGATTGAAAATCGGAAAGCTCTAGCTCTGACTGGAGCAGGGGGTGGGCGGGGTTTGGGCATGGTGGACCTCTGCTATTGGACCTCTGCAGAGAGACTGCTGCTTCCACACACAGCAAGGATCATCTCTAGCATGCTGGCAGGGGACTAGCAATTCTACTCAGAATGTATCTGTTTTCTACACAAAAAAAACGAATTGAAAAACTTTGCACACATTTTGTGTTGATGCATCTGGAATGTATTTTGCTGTTTTAAACTGAAACTTCAATTGGAAGACCAAAATTACAATCCTTTTCCAAAACATTTTCATCCACTGAAATTTTCTTCTGTGCTTTCAAATATCAAGAAATGGCATTTTATTATACCTTCAAATATTTGAAGATGACATAATGAATGGCTATTTGTCACACTTAGATAAAGAATAACATGACAGTAGTTCACACTCGTGATTATTTATATCAATCTCTGTTTAATAATATATGGTTATTTTTATGCATGTTTATTTATATACTTGTATTGCTTTGGCTGGTTTCCTTTATTGTCCAGCAAATATGTTGCTATTTAAGATGACTAATGTCTAAAAAAATATTTTCCATTAAAAGAGAACTACAGGGTGTTTTTCCCCATAGTACTCTTTAGGGTTACAGGAGGACATATACTAACCTCCTCCCGTGACCCAAAGCTCAGTATATCGCTAGCTAAAGCTCATGGTATACTGAGACGCCGCAGCCGGGACGGATCCAGACAATGCTGTCGAGATCCACCCAGCTGCGTGAATGACAGCTGGCTCTGCCTATCTAGAGACAGAGTCAGCTGTACCCGCCCCCTCTACCGTTCGTTCCTCCAGTCAGCTCTGCAGGATCTGAGCGGGGAGGGGGGGAATGTCTGCGGGGAGCGGTGACTGACAATCACCACTCTCTGCAGGGAGATGATCGAGAAGTGAGCGAGCAACGGTATGTGTTCGCTCACTTCCCGATCTATTGAGCCGACGTGTGACAGTTTCATTGTCACAGGTCGGTTCAAACTATGAGGATGAGTGATTTTCACTCACCTCATAGTTCTGCTTTTAACCATTTTAGGCGGTAAGCTCTCATGGACAGGGCCCTCTTAACCATCTTGTCTTGATTTGTATTGTAACTAATGTCTTCTTTATATTGTAAAGCACTGTGCAAACTGTTGGTGCTATATAAATTCTGAATAATAATAATTAGTATTATTATTATTATCCTAACTGTACTTGCATATACTATATAGAACATATGGTGCATTTTCCAACAGATAAGTGTCAAGTTAATTTTTTATTTTTATTTTATATTTTCCAGTACAAGTGCCAGGACCAGTAGAAAATCTTCAGGTGGTCTCTACATCTCCTACATCAATTCTGATTTCCTGGGAACCGCCAGCTTACGCGAACGGCCCTGTTCAAGGCTACAGAGTTCTGTGTACAGAAACTATTTCAGGAAGAGAACAGGTGAGCTCTCATCAAATTATAATTCCAAGTCCTGAGTCTTTGTTTTAATCATCTAAAGATTGAACCCAAACATTAAAAATGCAGATTGAATATTAAAGAATGAATTTGGCTTGGAGTATTATTTTAATACTTTAGTCTCCATTTACATGTGTGGATTGTGGTATTGCGCAATTTTTTGGAACGGCACCCCGACACACGTAGCCAGTGCACCACAATGAATGGGCATTTTAGCACAAACACAATGCTCCAGTGATGTGCGGTACCTTTGTTTCTTGGTGAGGGATTCCCCAGTCCTGCCCCCCAGCATGCCGACGCCCCACTCACATCCCACCGAAGCCCCGCCCCCATCCGAAGCCCCGACTAGTGTGAAGGAGGAAGGGAGGAGACAGGGAGGAGACAGGGAGGAACCTCCCTGTCCCTCACTTGCTTGTCACTGCTGAGGCATCGAGATCCATGGCCTCAGTGGTTTTTATCTTTTCTTTTTTTGCTTGGACCAATGGCGCTCTGGCATTGGTCCAAACCATCCACAGAGCTCACGCCTCTAACAAAGAGTAGAGGCTCTGACAGCTCTTGCCTCACTAGTTAGGTTACACAAGCAGTGGGGAAGTCCGCTGCTGTGTAACCTAACTATCTGTCAAAAGCCAGCTGCAGCACTGCCTGTAATTAACAGTCAGCACTCCGTCCAAGACAGGTTACACAGTGGGGAGGCTTTGCCTGCTGTGTAACCTGCTAGAAGCCGATCTGAATGGAGAAAAAGCTGTCAGCTTCAGACTTGACAGCTTTTTCCTTCACAATACTAGGTGAGGCTCTGCCTCACCTGCCTTCCCTGACCGCACGTCCCTGCAATGCTCAGATTTAAACCCTCCTTTTTTGTGCACTACATCAGAAAAGAAGCTACAGGTCTATTAAAACATGGCAAGGCATGGTGGTTGACCATTCAACATGTTTGGGCTTCCTCAATGCAAGCTAAAAAGCTACATAATACACCTTAGTCTGAACCTGCTCTTAACCCCATTCAGCCGTCGGGAGCTGGCCATTTAGGGGTTTGTAGCAGTAGGGGCGAGGTGGGCTTCTTGATCACTGTGATTGACCGTCAGATTGATCATGCGATTCTAAACAGTGGCCGGGAGATGTGACTGTGCGGTCACTGTGCTGGGGACGCTGAGTGAGCCCACTCCCATCATTAACAAGGGACGCCGGCTATATGCGATAGCTAATAAGTGTCAGCTAAATGTCTTTAAAAGACACAATGAGATGATATCCAATAATGATGTTAAGCAATAGGTACATTGAGACCCTGTACACTATTAGGGCAGACAAGCTTGGCCCTGTTAGCGATTAGCTGGGGTTTGGAGATCTTTGTAGATCATTAGCCAGGCTGAGCCTAAAGTAATTCCATTCTGATGTGGAGGTCACATCTCCGGAAGGACATAAAACAGTGATCAGCCGGAGATGGACTTACACGGTGCGCGGTTTGCTTTTAAAACGCGGGCGAACATTAGGGAAGAAATGAGGGAGAACAGGAGCTAATGGACGCATTCTCTGATGATGGATAAATATCTATAGACGATTTCATACTGAGAGATGGAAAGATGGAAGAGCCGAGCAAATGTTTGTCGAGCTGGTTTGCCTTTTTTTGTCTTTTTTTTAAATTGCTCATGTGGCGGGCAAGTCACTCTGAGCTTCACAATACGCCTATGTATAAGACAAAGGTGGAGAGGAAGGTCGTTTTTAAAAAAATATAATTTATAGTCAGGAAGGCTTTTTAGAAGGGTGGTATTAAGATATGTCTTTATAGCAGCATGAAAATGCAAGGTCAGCTTATATGCTAGCCTTCAAGCCATACTTAAAGGACCACTATAGTGAAAACTTTGTATTTATTGTATTCAATATTGTGGTTTCTATATAAGATTAATAGTCATAATAATAGTATTCTGACTATGGATTCATTTTATATTTCATGTCTTTTTTTCATATTTTTCTCCACATTTTACAAGCAGATCAGGCTGCCCAATAATAGAGACAGTTACAGGGGTTAGGACAACCAATATAACAGTAATAAAGGGTGCTTACAACAGTCAGCTTTTATTCACATGATTTAAAAAAAGAAAACAACTATTTTTGTAATGGCTTAAAACATGTTATCTGGAGATGGGCTATAAATTGTATGTCGCCTAAAGTACATTTAAAACTATATGTCCATCTAAGACTACCCTGACCACAGAGTGGCAATGTTGCTGTGTGTATTCTCCGCAGAATAAGCAGCGTTGTTACCAGGTTAAAGGCAATGAAAAAATAATGTATTTATTGGCCAACAAATAATTCAACTACGCTATGAGGGAAAAGGTGTGTGTGTGTGTGTGTTTGTGTGGGAGGGGGGGGTCATGGTCTGTTGTGTTTGTTTGCTTATTTGTTGTCATGAGAAACTTTAAAACCTGGCTGTATTTAAAGCGTATCTTATATATTTTGAGAAATCTTTCATTATTTTCATAGTCTGTGCAGGTTCTAATTTATCCAGATCATAGAAAAGCTTGTAGTAGTTAGCCTAATTCAACTGGACTGGCTCTGTAATGTTGACAACGTTCCATAGCTTATCCAAGCCAATCTTCAGTTCATTAGAACTGAAAAAATGTCTTGGATAAGCTAAGAAACATCTTCAGCATTACTAAGCAAATCCATTTGAGTGTGACTGCTAGCTTTTTTTTTTTTTACTTTTATAGAGATAATGGTAATTTGTCTATTTCAGGAAACTTTCCATAATTCCCTGTTCCAGTTACTGAACAGAAGGCTGGATGGGAAACAAGTGAAAATCTCTTTAAAGTGAAGGGATAGCCCCTCTAGACACTTGTCACAGGAACAAGTGCCCTTGCATCGAGATTTTTCCTCAATTCCTGTTCCAGTTGCACCCAAAAATAAATGTATTATACATTACTATCTATCCTGGTAACAGTGGCAAATAAAGAAGACCCAAAAAGAGGGCAATTCTACCCAACAAGGACACGAGAGGCAAAAAAAAAACCCAGAGCGGATCTAACCCTTTCCCACTTTATCCAAAACTAGAAATAAAACATTTTGGTTGGAGATACCAATTAACTGCTGCAGTCAAATGTTTTTTTTTTCCTTTGTAAGGTCAGAATCGTGCCCTTTATACGCCATTCTGAGCTCTCTGAGACATTTTTTTTAACACCACGGCTTTAGGACTGTTATATAATCTATATCAGAGAGTCTTGAACATTTTTTTCCCTTTAGTTTAAAAAGTCTCATTGATATTCCGCTTAAGCAATCTTAAAGTATCTTAACTTTCATCTGCAGAGTCATAAATCAAAGTCTTTAATATCAAGTCGGAGTCAAGAGAGAGATGAAAGTGTGGAAAGTAACGGGTCCTATTAGGGCCGGCGATCTCATAATTGCTGTGAAGCGTAAATGAATTTAATAATCCTGAAACCAAAATGATCTGTTATGTCATTAAGTATTGAGCCTTACCATGTAGTGATCACCCACGAGGGATCAGTGACAGTCCCAACACCAGCCCAGATCATTGTTACGATTACTATAGACAGAGGATGACTTATAGCACATTACAATTACCTCTGAAAGCCGTGACCTCAGGGACACCACACCTCAATACTCTAATGAGTCATAGACCAAATATTCCTTATATAAGATTTTTTTGCAGTAAAAGGCATTTTTTTTACATTTTGTTTAGCAACGTGATTGAGTTATCAAGCACCAACATATTCTATACTGCCTTACAGGGAGCATTGAAATAAATTGGACTGCCCATTTAGGGATGTTCAGATACCAAGTACCGTACTCGGTACAAGTACAAGTACAGATACTTTTCGAGCTCCAAGAATAGACTAGAGAAAAATTCAAAAGTTAGGAGGCAGCTGTCATTTGTAAGGAGCACACAGAGCTCCTGGGATTTGTACGTTTTTTTCTAAAACAATAGACTAATGATTTCAGGACAGTGATGGAACGCCAGAGCCAGGTCCCAGCTGCAACTTCTGCAACTCTGGTAGTTCTCATGAAAATGCCAAGTATCGGCAATGGTATCTGAACTGGTATCTGGACATCGCTACTTCCCATGTCAGTGCCCATTGCTCACTTGTTTTTTTATGTGTAGGCACCATGGCTGCTAAGAAGAGTGCAGCCAATAAAGTCAACAATTTCTAAATTCCCTTTCCATATTAAAGCTTCTAGTGATTAACTCCAGGTGGCAGTGACAAAATGAGGCATCTTTAAAGTGGACCTGCCCCCTCTGGTAAATCAGTGACACCAGGACAATGAGGTGTGTCATATGTCGTGGAAGAGGAAAATACAGACAGCAATATATCGTGACACAGGTTCTAACCCTTTACCACTGCACAAACAAAATGGTTGTTGTCCTTGTTCCCATAACTGGGACAGGAAACGAGGAGAAATCTCTCGGATTGGAACCAAGTCAACAATGAAATCCAACAGAGAGTTAGGAATAGAACCTTCCCCATTATATATGAAACTCAAAAAATGTTTGGCTGCTGTTGGGTTTTAACCTTTATGCTCATGGGTTTAATTGTCTTTCTCTACATTTGGCTAATTTGGGTTAAATCATAGCCCTCATGGTCATGTTCCGTAAACAGAAAAGGGTATTAGAAAAGGGATGATCGATGTTGGAAAGAAAAGAAAATGATGGGGCAAACAGAATTTCAGAGTTAACAACATATTCATATCACAGCTGGCAATACTTACTTAGTGCCCTATTTGGTATATAGTGAAATGCAGTTTGTAAGTTGTCCATAGTGAATGTAGATTAGTGAATTATGGGTAGTAACTATCCTTCTTCCTCTTTTCACAGAACATCGAAGTTGATGGACTTTCTTACAGACTTGAAGGCCTTCGGAAGTTTACAGAATACAGTATAAGAGTTCTGGCCTACAATCGTTACGGCCCTGGGGTCTCAACAGAAGAACACGCAATCATGACCTTATCAGATGGTAAGAGTGGTTCATTGTATTGCCTGAAATGACATTATTGCAGTAACTTGTAATTTGCTAGTATTGAAAAAGTGACATAGGTACATCATAGGTTGAAAGGACATGTATCCATTAAGTTCATAAACCTTGAAACTTCAAAACCTCTCGGTTGATACAGAGCAAGCAAACCCATAACTGTAATAATGATCCATTTTCTCTAGCAGGGCAAATTTTTAGATAAGGAAATATTGGAACTTTTATCAAATTTTTACAGTTGCCTTATCCCCGTTGACAAGAATTCCCCTTATATATTATAAAGATCTGAAGATTGGAAGTAAGACTAGGTGGACAGGAACAGAGTTGGAAATTATAGCAGGGAGATCTGACTGTTAGAATGTTCCACACACAAAAAAACACAGGCTGACTCAGCCCACCAGTCTCCATCCTTTTGGTCATTTGGGTATTTTGCTGCCTCTTTATACTTTCTTACAAGAGTGTGAAAGAGAGAGTACTTAGTATCATGACAGTGATCAGTTCCAAGAAACTAGTTGTACTGGTTTCCAGCCTCCATACTTAGGTTGCTATATCTGCTGCTGACATCCCAGTTATGCCCCCACACATCGGTGCATGCAAACAAGTGTACACAGGGGTTTGCTTGTGGAGGCAGCTAGAGTATCCACAGCTATTTTAATGTAAGCTATCAGTGTACTTATTGTATTTATCTACGTGCTCTTTGTTTAGCAAAGCGAGCAAACGGTCTAATATGTGTTATTTTCTCTTTACTCAAAATGTATACTTTGGCTACATGACACTTTATGGCATTTATAAAAACACATTCCTGCAAATGTGTAATTCTTAGCACAATCTCATTAGCAGGTAGAAGAAACTGTGTGAACACCAAGATTCCCACAGTGTGAAATGTTTTCTATACTGCCAGGCAGGTGTCATTCTGAACACTGGCTCGGCAGGTAGCGTTGTGAGCCAGCTGTCGGTACTTGATCTCTCACCTTATCAAAAGCAAGAATGTTTATTGAGCATGTTTCATTTCAAAGCTGCTGTGAAATTCCATATTCATTCTGAGGAGTAATTGTATCAAAATGTATCAGATTTTTGGGGGGTTATTGATTGATATACTAAGAGTTCCCTTTCTTTTCCTTTCCTTTAATTTTTTCTTTTTCTTTCCGTTCTTTTCCTTTTATTTGCATACCTTTTATTTTACTGTTCTTTCCTTCCCACTTTCTATTTTCTTTCCTCCTTTACTTTTCCTTTTCTCTCCACTCATTTTTCCTTTTAGTTCCTTTTTTTTTTACAATTTCTCTATTTTCCTTTTTCCATTCTTTTTGTTTTTACCTCTACTTTTTTTCCTTTTCTTATGACTTTCATTACTTTTTTTTTCCTTCCCTTTTCAATTTTTTCCATTCCTCTTTTTCTTTCCCTTTTCCTTTCCTTTCTCCTTTTCCTTTCCTCTTTTGGTTTCCTTCCATTCCCCTTTTCCTTTCTTCTTTTCCTTTCCTTTCCTTCCCTTCCCTTTCCTCTTTTCCTTTCCTTTCCTCTTTCACATTCCTTTCCTCTTTTCTTTTCCGTTCCTCTTCTTTCCTCTTCTCATTACCTTTCCGATTTACCTTTCTTTTCCTTTCCTTATCTCTATTCATTGCCTTGCCTCTTTCACTTTCTTTTCCCTTGCTCTTTTCCTTACCCCTTTTCTTTTCCCTTCCTCTTTTCCTTTCCTCTTTTCTTTTCATTTCCTCTTCTCCTTACATTTCCTCTTTTCTTTTCCTTTCCCTTTTCCTATCTCCTTTTCCTTTCCCCTTTGCTTTCCTTTCATTCCCCTTTTCCTTTCCTTTCCTCTTTTCCTTTCCTTCCCTTTCCTTGTTTCCTTTCCTCTTTCACATTCCTTTCCTCTTTCACATTCCTTTCCTCTTTTCTTTTCCGTTCCTCTTCTTTCCTCTTCTCCTTACCTTTCCTATTTTCCTTTCTTTTCCTTTCCTTATCTCTTTTCCTTCCCTTTCCTCTTTCACTTTCCTTTCCTCATTCATTTCATTTTCCTTATTCTTTTCCTCATTGCTTTCTTTGTTTATTTGCATTTGCTTTCTACTACCTTTGCATTCCCTCCCATTCCTCTGTGGGTTACATATACATTTACAGGTCTATTCACAAAAGGGTGAGGAGTTTGGAGAAGGCAGGAGACGAGAACAATCTAGGACCACATAGCTGATTTGGAAAAATTCTCCAATTCAGCTCACTTTCCAGTTCGGCTATGTTGTCCTAGATTGTTCACTTCTCCTGTCTTCTCCAAACTCTTCACCCTTTTGTGAACAACCCTGTTATTAATTCGGTTACCAAATTATTTTGTTGTACTGTACATCCAACCTACTGGTAATCATTTTATGTGCCGTGCAAACTTAGCCCAGGGCAAACCAAGCACTTACTCTCACAAACCAACTGGCTCATCTTTGTTTCAACTTCGCCTGGAGTTCTGCTTTAAAAAACAAACAGTCTCTCTTCATTGGCAAATAGTATACTGAGAGCTCTATGGAGATTGGCATATAGCAACAGCTCAAATATAAATAAAAGGAACAGCTAAAACAATGGTCTATTTCAAGTCATTCTTTCATTCAGCTCCCCTTACAGTCTTTTCTATACATTGACACATGCAGCTTTATTCCCCACTGCAGGCTGAATAGATTTTCTTAAAGAAACTCTTTCAGGCGGTCGTGTTTTCACACAGAGGTGCGTGCGCGCAAACTGACAAGCGTCACAGCACAAAGCTTGCATTGTGATTGCTTAGCAGGCTGTCAGTAAAAGATCAAAGTTGAAGTCAGGTTTAATTACAGTCCTGTCAGATTTCATGTTTTCAGCAAGCAATACACATTCTTTTCTTTCTGCATTGTATTTGTCCATTGCAAGGTTGACATAAAATAAAATATTGTTTAAAAACAGAATCTTAAAGCTGAACTCCTTTTTTTGTGGTTTTGGATCGAGTGGAGAAGGTTTAGATCATCTGAAAGGCTTTCCCATCACTTATTATACAGTGACCAGAGGGTATTGCTGTGAGCTGCATGTTGTGCATGCTCCAAATATTGCTCTTGCCAATCTACTTGAATTGGTGGTCAACTTACTAAAAATAATAGTTCTGAGTGTCTAGTCCCTGACACACCAAAGGGCAGAGCATATTGTTTTCAGAATATTTAATGCTACAAGAGACTGTCAAAAATGAGAATCTGCAGAAGGCTGTCAAAGACAGTGGACATGCAACAGGAAATGGTCAAGGACTACAGGCACACTACAGGAATGGTTGAAGACTGGGATCATGCTGCAGAACACTGCCAGAGGCTGAAAACACACTACAGAAGTTGTCGGAGACTGGGAATATGCTTCAGTTGATGGTCAGGGACTGCACAAACACTTCAGGAGTGGGACTTGTTTCAGAAGAATGTTACAGAGCAGGAGTTGTTGAAGAAAACATGCTGCATAATACTATCAAATACTGCAGACACCCTTCAGGAGTGGTTGGAGATTGGGAACATGCTGCAGGAGATGATGAGTGACCAAAGAAACACTGCGGGTGTGGTTGGAGAGTTGGACCATGCTGCAGTAGATGGCCAGAGACTGCAGTTTCACTCCAAGAGTGGGTAAAGAATGGAATCACGCTGCAGAAGGTGTGGAGAGACTGCTCACACATTACAAGAGTAGTTGAAGTAACATGCTGCAGGAGACAGCAAAGATTGAAGACACACTACTGGAGTGGTTGGAGACTGGAACCATGCTTTAGGAGGAGGTTAGAGACTGCAGACCTTCTCGAGGAGTGGCTGGAGACTAAGAATATTCTGCAAGAGAAGCTCAGAGACTTCAGACACACTACTGAAGTGGCTTAAGACTTCTATGTTGCAGGAGAAAGTCAGAGACTGCAGACACACTGTACAAGTTATATGAGACTGGAAACATGCTGAAGGAGAATCAGAGACAGCATACACTTCAGTAGTTGTTGGAGACTGGAAGCATGCTACAGGAGATGATCAGAGATAGCAGCCACCCTGTAAAAGTGGTTAGAGACTAGGAATATGCTTTAGGTGACAGTATGTCATGTACCTGATTGGAGACTGAATGTGGGAGGAGGCTTCCCTTGCACCTTGTGTCCCAAAGACTCTGGAGTTGAGGACAGAATCTTAGTGGACAGCGAGTGGCACAGGTGCCAGTGGTGATCACACCGTGCAAGCTGTAGTCCCGGTACTGGATCGGGTCAAGCCGAGCTGAAGTCAAAACCAGGAGAGGAGTGCAGAGCAGGATCCACGATCGTGGCCAAACTAGCCAGGGGTCAAAGCAGTCGGACAGTGAGGTACGGAGGCAGATCCAGTAAGCAAGCAGAAGGTCAGGGGCAGGCAGCAATCAACGTGGTCAAGGATAATCCAGGTCAGAAGTCAGCAAGGTCAACAGAAGCACAAGGAACACAGGGGAAGCTGAAAGACAATCCAGCAACTTGGAGTCAGGCAGGCCAGTTTAAATAGGGTGATCCACTGGGAAGCAGCATCACCTCATGTGTGCCATTTGGCGAGCTTTTTTGCGCTGCTGTTCCCGTGGCGCACGTGCGCAAGTGACTGTTTACCTGTAGTATGGAAAACGGGACCCCACGCATGCGCAGTAGCAGGTGGTTTCTGACACAGTCAGAGACTTGCAAATGTGTCACATTAAACTGCTAAACATGACTGCCATTGCAGTCCCTTACAAATAAATGCATCCATTGCACCAGAACAGGTCTCCTTATGGGAATATTTCCCCTCCTGTTCTGGTGACAACTCAAAAATGTTTGGTTTCCAGTCACTTTTATATGACCAAAGATAATAATTGAAAGAATAATTAGAGAGGGTGAATCTCCCCAGGAGAACAAAGACAACAATGAAAACCTGACAAAGAGTCTAACTCTTCCACATTCCACACTATTCCAAAATTTCTTTACATACACTCTAATAATTAATAAGAGTGATTTTCATCATAATTATTTTTTAGCACAAATTATCTTGTGATTGCTAAAGAATCTGTTGGTTTTTTTAGTGATGACTTGCTTGGGAGTATCTACAATTTGCAAATGTATCCTTGCGTGCGGATCTCTCTGCAGGAAATCACACAAATCAGGAATCCAAGCAATGATGAATGCCAATTGGAATTCTCTCATCTCAGATTTATGGTTGTGTTTGTATTTTAACTCTTGAGTATTTTATTAATTTTCCAAATTACAATAAGACAATAAAATAGCACATGATAGTGTTTGTATTTTATCAGCCTTTTAGTTATTTTTGTGCTCTATGTAAATAAAAAACAATAGCTTTTTGTAAATAAAATACATAGAATATATATATATATAGGAAATGCCTGAACAATGGAGCTTCATGGCATGTTCACCGGGAATTTTTTATGAGAACAGCTGGTCTAAAAATATTGAAGAATAATTTGAATTATTGAAGAATAAGCAAGAAACTACATAAACATTTTAAAGATACTATACGATTTTGGGTCATTGGGTCTACTTAGAAGTATTTCTCCCCCATTGCTTAGACTGTTCTGTAACTTTGTGAGAAGTGAGAGGCTTTAGAAGGGGCTAATCTGTGGCAAAGATTTGCACAGTCACCAGGGTTTACATTATTGTGTCATCTCTGATCCGGCATCTCCCTCCAGGAAGTAGATGAGGACCCTGGATGATGCCAGAACAAAGACGGCTCCATCATGTTGAAGCCACAGTACTATAAGATTTTGGATATTGGGTCTACACGTACTTTAAACATTGATGTGTTGGTGACTGTTATACAAAATTGTTAGAAAACACAGCAATTTTGTATAGTACAAGAGGTGATGAAACTAAGTGTCCGTCTTTTCTTCCCTAGTACCAAGCGCCATGCCTCAGAATGTCTCCTTAGAAGTGGTGAACTCCAGGGTAAGTCCAATTAAAACTATATTATTTGTGATGCGCTAATCTTGTGTCAATATAATATATTATATGTGGAGTGCTCAATAAAATTGTATAGGAAATGTTCCACTGTGTGATTGTCAAGCATGAGAAGCTAATGAACTACCAAAGATGGAGCCCCGCAAGCAGGTGTATGCAATTTCTGGCTTCGGAGGCTGAGGAACTTCCTAAGCGTACTATGCAGTATAATGCTGGGTGCTTCTCATTAGGTCTCGCATTTCATTGTGGGGTGCTCTGGTAGCCTCAACCTTTGTCAAATTTAGAATTTACATAGTAAATGTTTTGTGGGTGCCAGTGGTACCCTGCAGCAGTGTTTTGGAAAACAAAACCCATAAGCTTGGTTGTCAAGCAGGTAGCAGTGACCGGTACACTTCATGAAACAGTATTGGCTGTTGTTTCCCTTTCTAGTAAGACTTGGGTCAACTCCTGCTGATTATCGGCATACCTGAGTCCACCAGCCTCAGATACGGATAAATAAGATCTTGGGAGCAAAAGATTCAAGTGTGGAGTTTTCCAAGGTAAATACTAAGAGCCATTTAATTAGGATAGTAATTAGCTGCATGTCGTACGCTAGGAAGTCTTGCTCTTTCCTTTCTGGAATTACCAGCAATCACGTCCATTGTGGAGATCAGGAGAGCTTGTGAAACTCCCACCATTTTATTTTTTTTAACGGTTGATGCAGGAAGACCCTTAAGGGCACCTCTACTGAAAACCTATCATTTGTTTTTGTAGTCAGAAACTGATAGGTAAAATGACATCACAATCTCCAGCAATGAGTGTTTAACCCCCTAAGAACAAAGGCCTTTTTTTTTCCATTTTTTGCACCCATGTTATAATCCACATTTTAGGCCTGAAAATTACTTTAAGCCCCTAAACATTATATCTTTTCTGAAAGCCAAGAACCTATAGAATAAAATGATGGCAGCTGTATATTTTTATGTTGCACGACATTACCACAACTTATCAACCCAAAAATGTTGGGAGAAATGCACTTAAGTTAAATTTAGTGCCCCAAAACCCTATATAAAACTATTTTTTTGTGCAATATAAAAGATGAGGTTACAACGAATAAATACACAACATGCCCAGGTTCTAAATTGTATGCGTCCATGAAACTGCGACCGAATTCAGTACCCCAAAAAGTCTATAGACGATGCGTTAAAAGCCCCTACAGGTCCTCAGTTTAGAGATACGCATAAATACTGGCCCTAGAATTATTGCTCCCATTCTGGTGTGCGTGGCGATACCCAACATGTGTAGCACAAATCTTCGTCTTCTTACATAGGCACACCTGATGCGGGGGCGAGGGACTTTAAAAAATAATGTTTTTTTTTATTTTTACATTTAATTTATTTAATATTTTTAAAACTGTTTTTTTTTTAACTTTACTTTAATTGCTATCACATTGGGGGGCTTACAGGCCCCCTATATGATAGCATGTTGGCTGTGACAGGTACTCTTTAAGGTGATGCTGGGGGTCCAAAAGACCCCCAGTGTCACCTTTACACTCTACATAAGCTATTGAAGTGCAGATCGCACTTCAATAGCTTATTGCTGGGCTTCAGGATGCCATACGCGTCACTCCCAGTCCCATAGAAGAGGAAGGAAATCAGTGAACCGATCTCTTCCCCAGTTTCCCACAGACACCCGGCAAGCCGGGGGGCATCTGAGGGGCATCGGAGCCCAGGAAACATGGCGGGCGTGCCGGGCGGGGGGAGGGGGGTTTGGATCGGATACCGGATCGTAGAAGCAGCTGAGCCGTCAGAATCACTTCTACTGCAAAGCTGGCAGGCTCTAGAAAACTGAACAGAGTCCCGGCGGCTTTTGTCTGTTTAACCCCTTCGGACTTCATGACGGGATTATCCCTTAATGGGTCGTGAAGGGGTTAAAGCACCACTTGCAATTCGGCTTAGCCAGTCTTGTAATCCAGACACCCCTGCCAGACAGCACAGCAGGTTCTGGATCTCCACTGCAGCATACACTGAATTTAACCCGCCCCTGCCTGTGATTGGATAATTAGATTGTGACAGTATACTTTGCCCTCTTCTGAGGAGCCCACCCACTCTCTACCAGTCTAAGTGCTATTGTGCAGGGAATTACACAAAGCTAATATAAGTACAAATTCAGCTGTTGGTGCTAGCTCATTCAAACTTCTTGCAGATAGTGTCCTCACCAGGATTTCAACCAGGGACCCCCAGTGCTGCAAGGCAACCCCGATGCCACTGTGCTGCCCCACCTGCTTGCAGTTTAGTTATAAGATAAGATATACAGTTTGTACAATACTTTAATCCTAATAGATTTTCTATTGACAAAAGATGAGCGTTCAGTGCGGACAAAACCTACAAATTTTAATAGGACGCTTTAAGTGTTTTGGCGGCAATAAAAGTGGCCTGAAAATTCTTAACAAACTGTTTTACAAGCCTAAGGCTGCTTTCGGTCGAGTAAATTGCTCGGGGAGAGGAAGCATGGCCGATGTGAGCCGGGCAGATTCTGTAGGCCCCGCTACATCCACTTGACATTTATCATAAATAGGAAGGCAGCCAGCCATGGCGAGATTTGAATAAGAGGTTGAAATGAAGTGGCTGACCTATTATTTCTCTACGAGTGACACTTATTTTGACCCTAATCAATCACTCAAAATCACTCCACATTTTAAACCTGAACGTGGCGTCTGGAGGATGGAAAGGCAAAAATTGGCCTTTAAAAGCTTTCATTCAAAGACGCTATTCACGCTAGATGAGTTCGGTGGAAGAATGCTTCCGAAGAACCACTTTCAGATATTTTTTGGGGAAAAAAATTTACATTTTGGTAAACAGCTGCCGTTAACATTTACAACAATGGGACCGAGAAAAGTTCAATCAAAGCGGATCTTGCAGTAAAATGCATTTTCCGAGCCCCCACCTTCACAAACCATCTACTATTAGTAGTACCTGTAAAGAGAAAAGTTAGCAGGGTGTTGCATCATTACACGGCGCCCGGCTTCCTGATTGGCCGGCCAGATGGCTCCGGCTGGGCACCGGAGGAAGGCCACGTTCTGGCTGGAGAGGCCCCGCGGGGTGACAGGCTGGACATACCAAGGTAAGAGGGGACTTTCTTGTTAATCGGGAAGCCTGGTGGCGAGTCTTTACACGCTGCCCGGCTTCCCAGCTAATCAGGAAGCCAGGTGGCGAGTCATTACACGCCACCTGGCTTCCTGAATTTGGTACCGGTACTCGTACTCGGTACCAAAATACCGGTATCGGTGCATCCCTAGTAGAGACTCTAGAGAAGTTCTGAAGGCGAGCATGGGAGGAGTTGACGAGGGAGCTGGAAAGCAGGAGGAGGTCTTGGGGGGAGAGGAAGGGGTGGTTAGGCTGATATTTTGGGACAAGGTTGGAGATATAGCCGGGGGCAGAGTTATGGATGGCTTTATAAGTGATTGTTAATATTTTTAATTTTATCCTTTAGGCGAGTGGAAGCCAGTGCATATAATGATAATAATAGTAATAAAATTGATGATAATAATAATAACAATGCCAATAATGGTGATGATAATGATAATAATAATAATAACAATGATAATATTAATAATAACAATAAAAAGGCCTCGCTCACTTCATCTGAATTGGGCTCATCCAGCATGGGACACTGCACCTGAGTCCCCCTTGATAGGGGTAGGTATCTAGACGGGGTAAGTCTCGCTCTAGGGCAATCCTACATACTTGATGAAGGTATTCATTGTTGCCATGTTATTATTTGATACAATGCGCACTTATGGCTACCTTGTACCGGTGGTTTGTTCCCCCCTTCTCTGTGTTTTTTATTGTATGTTCCTACGACCTGTTCTTTGTTCAAAATGTAATAAAAGATATTTCTGTAAAAAAAAAAAAATGATAATACTACTAGTAGTAATAATCCCAATAATATAAATAATAACAACAACAATAAATAATGATAATAATTTGATCATAATAATAACAAGATATGGAACTACTAGACAGGAAAGGAGCCGTGGGTTTTATAATTATTCGGCTTTTCTTAGGCAAGCATTGAGATAAACGTACAGTGTAACAGCAGAATTTGCAGGATGATGGACGCACTAGCCCGAACCTTGCAGTTACAAATATTCAGGAGCCAGAATGTGCTGATGGCCTTGTAAGTCCCGGTGGAGGGTTCTGATCACTTCCCCGCGTTGTAGGGAAACAAAGCTGGTTATAACAGTAATAGGCTTGAAGCCGCAAAAGGCGAACCCCGCTAAGTGCTTCCTGGCTATAAGAACAGATCAATCCTGTTTCATTTTGCTGCTCTCACAGCATTGGCAGATTATCTGGCCTTGTCCGAGGGAGACAAGAGGATTGAGGATCTGCTCCGTCACATATTGCCTCTGCAATTACAGACCATCTGTTACTTTTTCCCAGAAGCCAACTGTGCCACCGTTCCTGCGCAATATCAGCCCGTTGTGCCACCGCCGAGCAGCGGGGGAGCCGAGATGTGAGAATTGTTCTCAACTTACCAAATTACATCACCTCCGCTGATTCCCCCGACCACGTTCTATACTCCGAGTGAAACATTTTGTGTTTGTGCTTTGAGGTGTTTATACTCCAAGTAGAAATGAGCAAATGTCCTAGAATTCAATGTGCTGAGTCTGAATCTGGCCGGATTTATCTCCGTGTTGTGGAACTTTCTACCTATTTGTTGTTAAAATTCCAAATTTGTCAGGTGGGAACATGTCACTGTCAATGAATGAGCTGATTACTTGTAAAAGAAAAGCTAAGCCGTTCTTTCCACAAATAAAATGTTTGCTGATGCCGAGCTGCCTTGTGTCACCTAAAGCCTAGACAGCCTATATCACATGATCACATGACCTGTGCCTGCCATGAGCATTGTGGTTTCTTTTTTAGTGAAAGAATCCCATTTAAGATTAATAATGAGGGTACAGCGGTCCCTACAGTACCAGAACCAGAACCAGTTCAAACCTCATCTCATCATGATTATTATCAAGACTGAAGTGTAGAATTATGAGAAATCCCTATCTCTATCTCTGTTAAAACCATATTTCCTTTTTCGGACAGTTGCATGCTGTCTGGGACCCATCACCCCCTGATCCTTTAGTGTTTCCAAAAGGAGTTCTCAAAAACAAAATGGCAGCCCCACCGCTCTGCATCCCAGACTTCTCACTGACTCGCTGATGTCTGATCAGCTCGCTCAATAATGCGCCAAGGTTCTATCCGTCTGATCTAATAAAGTTTACATCTATAGCGGATACATTTCATTTCTTTGCCATTTTGTGCTCTAACTACAGATATAATTGTTTTTCAGCCATAAAAGAGAAAGTACTTTGAGGCTTAAATGGTTCTCTTGTGCAGGATATCTCTCGGAGATTATTGCCTCGGCGTCGCCTCCGAGCTCCCACTAAATACGTAATATTTGATTTCTAGTCAAACACAGGTATCCAAACCGCATTTGTGCACCGTCCCCAAGGAAGGTTTTACCTCGCAACGAGAGTCATATTAAGTGCCATTGTTTTGTTTTGTTACGGAATGATTTTTTGGGGTATTTGCTTTAATGAGCCTAAGGCAGCCGTTTCTAAGGCTCTGCGAAAATCACAGCAATCCAATTTTAACATCAAAGTTATAGCAAAATCAATAAAACAAAGTTTCAAAAATCTTGGCATATCAAAAACAGCACCCGGGTTACCTGAGCTTCCACCAAATTTACATTTTAATGCTTTTGTCTGAATTCATTAAACCGATCGCTCTTTATTAGTTTGCATGTCTGTGTTGGGAGTTTTTAATGGCCGTGTAAAAAAAAGAGGATCTGACATTTAAAAGTGCTATAGAATCTTAACCCGTTCCGTCACAGGCTCTGTCCCTCCCAATGGAACCAGTATTCAATAGCTTGGAGATACACTATATAACCAAAAGTATTGGGACGCCGGCCTTTACACGCACATGAACTCTAATGGCATCCCAGTCTTAGTCCGTAGGGTTCAATATTGAGTTGGCCTGCCCTTTGCAGCTTTAACAGCTTCAACTCTTCTGGGAAGGTGTCCACAAGGTTTAGGAGTGTGTCTATGGGAATGTTTGACCATTCTTCCAGAAGCGCATTTGTGAGGTCAGGTACTGACGAAAAGGTTGGGCTTGCAGTCTCACCGCTCTAATTCATCCCAATGGTGTTCTATCAGGTTGAGGTCAGGACTGTGCAGGCCAGTCAAGTTCCTCCACCCCAAACTCGCTCATCCATGTCTTTATGGACCTTGCTTTGTGCACTGGTGTGCAGTCATTTTGGAACAGGAAGGGGTCATCCCCAAACTGTTCCCACAATGTTGGAAGCATGAAATTGTCCACAATGTCTTGGTATGCTGATGCCTTAGAGTTACCTCCCCTTGACAAACAACCTCACACGATAATCCCCCCTCCACCAAACTTTACACTTGGCACAATGCAGTCAGGCAAGTACCGTTCTCCTGGCACCTGCCAAACCCAGACATGTCTTTTGGATTGCCAGACAGAGAAGCGTGATTGGTCACTCCAGAGAAGACGTCTCCACTTCTCTAGAGTTCAGTAACGGCGTGCTTTATACCACTGCATCCGGCGCTTTGCATTGCACTTGGTGATGTAAGGCTTGGATGCAGCTGCTCGGCCATGGAAACCCATTCCATGAAGCTCTCTACGCACTGTTGTTGTGCCAATCTGAAGGCCACACAAAGTTTGGAGGTCTGTAGCTATTGACTCTGCAGAGAGTTGGCGACTTCTGAGCACTTCAGCATGTGGTGACCCCGCTGTGTAATTTTACGAGGCCTACCACTTCGTGGCTGAGTTGCTGTTGTTCCCAGTTGCTTCCACTTTGTTATAATACCACTAACAGTTGACCGCGGAATAGTTAGTAGCAAGGAAATTTCAAGGAACACCTGAATCCAATTATTTGGAGGGGTGTCCCAATACTTTTGGTAATATAGTGTATGTTATACACCTGGTAACACTGAACTTTAGTAGCATTGCTTTTTTAGAAAATATTTGGGTGTAATCTGGTAGAGAAAGGGAAGACCTATATGTTGCCTGTGGTTGTATTACATGAGTTGAGCCTCATTCAGACAGGCAATATGGGGCTGATATGGGGCTCACATTTGGCTGCATTCAGAGGCAGTTGTGCTATAGCTAACTATCTGCACCCAGTTTGTGTGTCTACAGAAATACTGTCTCTGGACTCAACATGTCAGTCAAAGCCTCCATTCCAGTGTTTCTCAACCTTCTATCTGTCATGGCACCCTTTAAAAATTATGCTAAATCTTGAGACACTGTGGTCCAAATGTAAAAAATGTGGTGTAAAAACGTAAAAAGTATTGTGTGGTTCCACCAAAATCTACAGTATATCACAACCCTTATCCTAGATGGAGTCTGCTATGAATTTGAAGGAGAGACATGCTAAAAGAACAAAAGAAGAACAAGGTCCCCCTTTCACATCAGAAAACCAAACCTCCCTTTCCTATCAGGAGCCGCCCTTCAGATCAGAGTCCCCCCTTTTAAATCAGAGTACCCCCTTCCCATTAAGAGCCCCCCTCTATGTCAGAGTCCCTCCTTCACAGAAGACCGAGGTCCCCCTTTCACATCAGAAACCCAACCTCCCTTTTCTATCAGGAGCCCCCCTTCAGATCAGAGTCTCCCCTTTTACATCAGAGTACCCCCTTCCCATCAAGAGCCCCCCTCCACATCAGAGTCCCTACTTTACGTCAGAGCCACTCCCCCTTTCACATTCAAGTACCCCTTTTACATCAGAAGCCCCCCTTCCTATCAGCAACCCCCTTACGATCAGAGTCCTCCCTTATAATGTTCACCACAAGCTGGCTGTAGTAGCATGGAAGAGGGCAGCATGTGGAGCAGGTCTGGACAGAGGTGGACTTTTATCCTCTTCTGAATGTTGGGAAAGGTCCTGGATACAGCCTGCTCTGGATTAGCATTATGTTTTTCCATGGTTCTGGTGGCTGGCTCGTCTCCACCATGAAAATGCAAACATTTGAAGAAACCTCTGATAAAGCCAGAATGCACACCATGGTGCTGTGACACCCTGGTTGAAAAAAATTCCAATAAGGCCAATTTGTTGACTTGTTTTGTCTGCATAAAGGCATAGTCCAATTTTTGGGTTATGGTTCATGTTAAACCCATATTTAGGGTATACCATGAAACATGGTTGCAACCACAAACCACCTACCTGACTCACAGGGTGCCCCTCCTTGAAAGGTCCAGTAGTTTGAATTTTGTGCCGCTCAGCCACGTCATCCATTCACAGGGATCTGTAAATGGGAAGACTAATTCCCATTTGTCACCACGGCAGAGGGAATCACAGAATATGTCACCATAGCAGAAGGACCATTGTTTTCTTCTTCCACCCTCATAACATAAGGTCCATATCTCCATATGGACCTCCAGTTGGGGGGTAAACAATGCGAGAGTCTGTGCACTGCATCTGTGACCTGTGATTTGTGGTTGCAAGTCTGTGCACTGAATCTGTGACCTGTGATTAGTAGTTGCAAGTTTCTGCAGGATTCAATTTAATATTTTAATAAAGACACTTTTTTATTGTATTAATTATGTATTACACTTTTACAAAAGGAGAACTACTGTATGCCTTTAATGTTTTTGGTCACCTCTGCAGCTTCTTCCTGATCATCGTTAGCTCCCACCTTCTTATTGGACACCATAGCTCAGCGTAGTATGGTCAGTAATTCAGTAACTTTGTGATATATTATTGAATCCCTTGTCACCAACCGGAAAGCTTTGTATTATCAGGGACATTCACTAAATGCTAAGTAATCTGTTGTTACACACACCACTAAGTCTACTGGATCTATAATATGCTATAACCTATAACTGCGACAGTCACAAGCTGAAAAGAAACCTTTTCCAGTAGGATGTCAGCACTCAAAAGTGGTCTGTCTTTGCCATCTTTTCCTGAACTTGGCGGTCAGTCCTGATTGGCTGCCCCTACAACCGTTGGCTGGTTATGTTTCTCCTCAAACTTAATTTGATATTCAAGCATTCCGGAACACATCTCAATATTTTCTGCTAAACGATACATCAGCGAGGACGGAGCATCTAAATAATGTATTTGTTAAATAAAGGACGTCTCATCAAATTAAGGAGATTGCTTCATGTGTCAAGATGTCAAACATATCACCGTAAATGGAGTACGAGAACCTGCCCAAATCCGTGACACACTGCAAGATACTCCGGAACCTCGTGAAAGCTTTATTGCTTATTAGCCCTTCTCTGCCCATGCTGTAACAGGAGGATCGTGCCGCCAATGCTCTCTAGTGGTTGGTGACATTAACAGTAATGGAGGCACTCGTTTCTTAAAGAAGAACTCCGTCTTGGCTAATAGATTTGCCAAAACGGGGTATGTAATGGCTAAACAGGTCAATTTGTTATTGGATATCTTAAAAAGTTACCTTTTACTTTATGTCTACATCTGCAGTTTTTTCTAAGACCTCAACCCCAAAAAAACAAAAAACAAACTAAAGGTTGCTTTCTTGCAACCATGTCAACTGTTTCTGTACAGAACACCAGAGAGATCTCATTTTTTCCTCCTGTGAATGGCTTATTGCATCTCCAACTAGTATTCTATTTACAACGTGGGTACTGATTTAAATATGAGGGAGATTCTCATACTTGGTGCTCTCTCTTACTTCAGTCTTAGGAAGTTTTTGTAATAGCCTGGCTCAGTGTCTACAGAACAGAAGCCAGTAAGAATCTGTACTGATATACTGACATACTCTGTATATGACTGATTTGGAAAGAAGTATGTTTTAGCAAGAGTGTAATTTCACTTTTACTTTAAAACTTCACACCCAGGCCTTCTCCCTCTTGCCACTGTTCTTGTAATGGCCATCACTGGGGTCTTAAAGGTTCTAGTGGGCCCTCAGCAGGCAAACAAAAGTCTCCATAGCCAGCACAAACTCTGACACTGAATCTTCCATTTTGCTCACAGGTCTCTAGGAGATTTTGAGATGCAAAAACTTGCGAAAATCATGCTAAACCTTCTGCATCTGCATTTTCTGGGGTTCCCATTGAAGTATATGGGACAAAAAACATGTGATTCTGCCTGAAAGGGCACCAATAACTATAACGGGAATCTTCATGTTGAGCGTGTGAACACGTTTTGGGAAATACACAAGAAATGGTGATAGTAAATGGTGATAAATGAGTGACCACATAGACAGACAAGTAAGGGAAGTTAATGAGGAAAGACAGAAGAATGAGTGAGGGAAGGAGTGAGGGAAGATACTGAGGGTAGAAAGAAGAAGGAGTGAGGGAAGATACTGAGGGTAGACAGAAGAAGGAGTGAGGGAAGATACTGAGGGTAGACAGAGGAAGGAGTCAGTATAGAGAGAGTGCAAACTAGGAGGCACTAGACACAGAAGACGGGTAAGGGAAAGAGTTACCACATAGAAGAGAGAAAAAGATAATAAAGAACTCAGACACATAGTTAGAAGGCAGAGAAGAAAGAGAAGAGACTGAAGATAGAAAAAAGGAAACAAAGGACTTAGAGAGTTAGAAGGCACAGAAGAGAAGGATAGTGGGATTAAAGAAACAGCGTAAAGAGAGTGCAAACTAGGGGACACAGAAGATGGTTAAGGGTAAGGGAGAAAGTGACCACATAGTAGAGAGGGATAGAAAAAGGAAATAAAGGACTCAGGCACGTAGTTGGAAGGCAGAGAAGATAGGGAAGAGATAGAGTGAGAAGGAAGAGACAGCATAGAGAACGTGCAATCTAAGAGATGCAAGGAACAGAAGATGGGTAAGGGTGAGAGTGACCACATAGAAGGGAGAGAGAGAGGAAAGAAAGGACTTAGACAGGAAGTTAGAAGGAAGAGAAGAAAAAGAAAACATGGAGGAGAGAGGGGGAAAGAGACAGTATAAAGAGAGTGCAAACCAGGAGATACAAGACAGAGAAAATGGGTAAGGGAAAGAGTGACCACATATAAGAAAAAGAGTGACCACATAGGGGGGAGAGAGAGAGAGAGAGAAAAAGGAAATAAAGGACTCAGACATGTAGTCAGCAGGAGAGATGAAAGGGAAGAGACTGAGGCTACAGGGAGGAAAGAGACATTATAGAGAGCATGCAAACTAGAAGACACAAGACACAGAAGACGGGTAGGGTAAGGGAGAGAGTGACCTTATAAAAGAGAGAGCAAAAAAAAGGGAAACAAAGAACTTACACAATAGTTTGAAGGCTGAAAAGAGAAAGAAAACACTGAGGATAGAGGGAGGAAAGAGCCAATATAAAGAGGCTGCAAACTAGGCGGCACAAGACACGGAAGGCAAGTAGGGGAGAGAGTGATCACATAGAAGAGAGAGAGAGTGACGGCATAGAAGTGAGAGATAAAAAAAAGGAAATAAAGGACTTAGACAGGTAGTTAGAAGGCAGAGAAGAGAAAGAAAACACTGAGGATAGAGGGAGAAAAGAAACAATATAAAGAGGGTGCAAACTAGGAGGCACAAGACACAGAAAATGGGTAAATAGGTAAGGGAGAGAGTGACCACATAGAAGAGAGAGACAGAAAAAAGAAAACAAAGGACTTAGACAGGGAGTTAGAAGGCAGAGAAGAGAAAGAAAACACTGAGGATAGAGGGAGGAAAGAGCCAATATAAAGAGGGTGCAAACTAGGAGGCACAAGACACAGAAAATGGGTAAATAGGTAAGGGAGAGAGTGACCACATAGAAGAGAGAGACAGAAAAAAGAAAACAAAGGACTTAGACAAGGAGTTAGAAGGCAGAGAAGAGGAAGAAAACACTGAGGATAGAGGGAGGAAGGAGACAGTATAGAATGCCAACTAGAAGATACAAGACACAGGGAACAAGTAAGGGAGAGAGTGACCACATAGAAAGATATGGAAGACAGAGATCCAGGACTAGATAAAGGGAGACAAGTAAAGAACAAGAAAACTACTGGGGGATAAACATTAGGCAATCAGCAAACATTTGTTTTATATTAATATAACTTTGTTAAGGATTAATTTTTCCTTCTTCGGAAAATATAACATCTTCTTTTGGAATTGTTCACTGACACTCAGCAGAACACATGACGTACAGCGGCATTGCCAGTCCGAGAATATGCCACTTTAAAGAAAATAATAAATATTACCATTCATCCGGCAAGGTAAACAGTAGTGATGAAGTACCATTTCCACCTAAAGAAAAGTAACTATCAATTATTGATCAGCTTGACGAAGAATAAAGAGCTTATTCAGAGATATGGGACTTGGCTCACTGGAAGCGGCATCTCATTAAACGCACCGCCGCTGCTTTATTGCTCAAATTCATTTCGCTTCTATTGCAAATAGAGTAGAATAGAGCTGGATTGTTACAGGGCCAAATCACATAATATTAATAAAGTGACTGAAACTCAGTTTATAGGGACTCCAACTCCATTTTATTTCTCTTCCAGGCAAGAAAATTCAACCTATAGGTCAGCTGGACAGAAAAGCCTTGTTTTATGTTAGTGGTAAAAAGGGCAGTAAAAAGAGGTGGCTGATCTAACCGCCCACCTAAAACCAATGGGGACACCTGTTTCGATGTTACCTGTCTTTCGCTCATCACTGTCTAAGAGACGGTTTGCTCTTAGACCACTCCTTCCAGTTTATCTCCCACTCCAGTGGTCTAAATATCCTTAAGTCATCATGGCCAATATAATGTTTATAGGACGTGAGGGCAACGAGGGACATTCCATCGCTGTACAGAACAGACAGGCTGTCTAGTAGCCAGCTGGCTCCAAGGTTCAGGTGAGTATAACTTTTTTATTTTACACTCTAGATGAAAATAAGCACTTGAAGGAGAACTATGAGGTGAGTGATTTTCACTCATCCTCATGGTTAGAACCGACATGTGACATTTAAGCTGTCACGCGTCGGTTCTATTGATCTGGAAGTGAGCGAACACATACCATTGCTCACTCACTTCCCAATCATCTCCCTGCATAGAGCGGTGACTGAGAGTCACCGCTGCCCGCAGGGATTCCCCCCTCTCCACTCCGATGCTCCAGCGATGACTGGAGGAACGGATGAGGGAGGGGGCGGGCACAGCTGGCTCTACCTCTAGATTGGCAGAGCCAGCTGTCAATCAGCCGGCTGGGTGGATCTCAACAGTATTGTCGGGATCAGTCCCGGCTGCGGTGCTCTTAGTATATAGCGAGCTATAGCCAGCTATATACTGAGCTTTGGGTCATTTGAGGAGGTTAGTACAGTATATGTCCTTCCGTGACCCTGAAGAGAACTATGGGACAAACAGGTTACCCCATAGTTCTCTTTTAACCCTTGCATTGTGGGGGTGGCCCCTCTCCAAGGGTTAAGAATAATTTCTTCTTTATCTCGGACAGTGAGATGGGAAATGGCTTAATATTAGCATTGTTCCCATGATCATTTGCAGCTAGGTTAAGCAGGACTTTTAGACGGTATTGCAGCCTCTTGACGGCCACTCTTTTTCTGGGGCCCTGCAGCGGAGGAGGGGCTGGTGGAGGCTTTATTGCGATCATATAAGTGGACAGTGATAGTATTTTGTACAGGTTCCTTTTATAACTCATCTTGGAAACATCAAAGAGTGCTGTTTTCTTTGTATTATTATACAGGATTTATATAGCGCCAACAGTTTGTGCAGCACTTTACAATATAAGAAAGACATTACAATCACAATACAATTCAAGACAAGATGGTATGCAGAGCTTCCATCAGAGTCTAACAGTGACAAGCGAAATACAGGTCTTGCTCGAACAGGTTCCCCCATTGGTTTTAGGTGGGCAGTTGGAGACCAAACGTTTGTCTATACCGCCTCTTTTTGCCACTAGTGTATACAAGGCCTTTCTGTCCTGCTGACCAATAGGGTGAATTTTCCCAGTAGGCATACAGACGGTCTGCCGGCAAAGCAGAATCTTAAGAAGACGGCTCCGACAAGCTCCGCCCAGAGAGCAACCGGACGTATGCGCTCCAAGCTGGAGTGCAAGCCAAACCGCCCCACCATGAGGACGGGCCTCCGAGGTGAACTACCAAGGCCGATATACGGCCACAGCGGCAGGAGAGAGAAGAAGAGAGACAGAAACAAAAAGAGTCCAGCCAGATTGCGGCAGAGAGAAGGTAAGCAAGGGAAAGACAAAGTGGAGTCCACTTACCTAGCCCATATAAACGGACCCTCAGCCACTTAGGGCAATGGTCTTACCCTGGCACCCTGGGTATTCTGCAACAGAGTATTTACCTCGTTTAATGAGCATCTACTACCCGGAAGCGGGTAGGCGAAACACAGAGGAGGAGGGAGTAAAAAACCTAACAATTCCTAAAAAATAAAAAAAATAAAAAACCTAACTGTAAAAAACTATTAAAGTGTCCTGAGCGAGGACAGAAAAAGAACGCAGGGTGAGTGGAGCAGGGGGGATTTATAATCTAGTGAAGGTGGTCCTAATTGGGGTTGGGGGCGGAGCTAACCCGAGGTATGCTGACATGGGGGGAGCCAGGAAATATATATATATATATAGAGAGATATATCTCTATAAGTATATAGAGATATATATCTCTCAATATATATATATATACACCTATTAAAACTCATAACAGTCAAAAGAACATACGTTTGCAATTTAGATGGACTGCTTGGCAGAAAAGCACATTAAAGACAAAGCATAATGTTTCAGATATACAGTACAATAGCTCAAAATGTACATTCAGAATATACAGTGTAGTTTCCATGCAAAACAAAGAAATGGCAAATAGAACTTGACAATATGTATAATTACTGTTGCCTTGAGTGAAGCTCTCCCGGAATCACACAGGTGATTATTTTGCCATTCAGCCATTATCAGATTTTGATTCTTTATTGTGTCTGACAAAGATCTGCCTTTGTATGGCCATTCCGAGCCGATAATGTTTTATAGAGAAGTTGAAAATGGGGTTATTTTGCTAAATCAACCTTCCTGCAAATGCCATGCATGCTACCTGCCAGCTAATCAGTTCAGGCTTTGTGTAGTGTAAACAATAAAGGATCACAAACTACCCTTTCACTGCTTTATGGTGCACACTGTCGCATTAAAGGGATTTTATGCTTGGTTAAAAGCAAGCGCTGCATCATGCCAACAAATGTTATACACTCCCGACAGACGATTATAGCCTCAGATGCCAACTCTGTGACAGGTCTTCTGCACTTCTCATGTCAAGCTGGTAAGTGCTGCAGAAGTCTATCTTTAAAGCTAAAACTCCAAGACAACAGCTAAATAGGCAGTTCAAATACTTATCTGTGAACCGCTTTGGCTGCCAAGAGATTTGTAAATCTGGTCAGCAGGTCTTGATGTCTAAGCAGCCCTACCAGACAGCAGAGCCAAGTCAGCGACCTGACTTTTCTCTACTGAGGTTAAGAACCTCAGCTTGTTCACCTCCATGCCCAGCTTGCCGAGGTCTTACTTTCTATGATATTAAATGATATGTGGAAGCTGGAAAGTGGCATCAAGGGTACTCTGTAACATGCAGTCCTACCGTGACCATTGGGAGTACCAAGACTGCAACATAAAAAAGCGTTAACTCAACTGAGAACAATCTTACCTGGAAGCTACCCCAATACTCTCTATGGAGGATACTACATTGAAAGGCCAGATATGAGAGCCAATGCAATAGGTCACTGCAGGACTGCACATAGCAAAGGCTCATGCAGCTTCAAAGTATATTGTCAAATGTATGGAACGGAGGCTTTTGTTTAGGAGCAGATTTGATTTGTTCAATGTGAAGTGCTAGGACACCTATTGTGCAAATACTTTTTGTAAGGTCAACGACTCACCATACAGTGAAGGAAATTTGCAAAATCAAGTCAACGATGGCAGCTGCCATATTGCTATGGCAATGCTATTGTGAAATGGTCATACAAAAGGGGATGTATGTTGCTACAAGAAGTGGGGATACATTGGGGTGAAGTTATCAAAACTGGATCAGACAGAGTCTGTAGCAGTTGTCCATCCAGTTGGCACCCAATCAGCTTCTCTCTTTCATTTTCAAAGCTTTAACTGAACAAACTGGAGAGAGAAACTGATTGGATGCCATGGTTAATTGCGCCCAATTTGATAAATTCCCCCCATTGAATGGCAGGGGAGTTATTATTGTCTGTCTAAAAGACACTAAAACCTTATGGATACTTCTATGGATGAGTAGTAAGATAGACGTACTAACAAGCTCTATTTTCATAGTTTTATTTCTACTAGACATGCGCATTCGGATTCAAACGAACCTGCAAATCAACGAAATTCAGTTGATTTGGCGGTTCGTCCGAATTCAAAATAACGAATTTATAATATATGCCCATATATAGGATAACTATATTCAGGCATACATAAATTCGTTTTCAGAACACGTGGCGTCCATATTGGCCGCCGGCGTGTTCTGTGCATGCACGCCACCATCTTAGAGGCAGAGCGTATGACATCACATGATGGTGACATCACGCGCTGAACGTGCGGTGGCCATATCGGCCGCCGGCACGTTATGAGCATGCACACCGCCATTTTGGAGTCTATCTTGGTATACAACAAGATGGTGGCGCTCGAACATGCGGGCGCCGCCATCTTGGTGTATACCAAGATAAACTCCAAGATGGCCGCGTGCATGAGCATAGCCTCCGAGTCCGAAACAACATAAACATTTGTTTCCTTTGATGAAACGAATAAAAATGCTTTTCGTTTTCATTTGTTTCGTCCGAAAATTTAAAAAATTGTCGCGCACATGTCTAATTTGTGTGCAGTGTAGGGAGTCTAAATATGACTGTTCAATAGGCACCAGAGTTATAGTCAGTGCATGCAGTAACTTAGCGGAGCTGGTCAGACTCCCCCCTTCCTTTCCTTCTCTGCAAGGAGAAAGCTTGTGCCAAGGGGTTTGGCTGTTACTCTGCTCTGTCATCACAGAGCACTGGAGGGAGAGTGCAGAAAGCATTTGTACTGAGCAAAAATGTTTACTTTTAACAAAGTGCACTTAACTTTAACCACCTGACTTATTTTAGCCCCTGATTTAACCCAACCCACCTTCCTCCTCCACAGATGCATACTTGTGTTGATCTCAATCACTTAGATTGCCTATTCACATCCATTGCTGCAAGTCTACACTGTCCTGGCCACGTCTCTGCATTATAACCCCATAGATTTCTATGGGACTGTCTTCAAGCATCTTCAGTCTCTGGACATAACCCCAGTAGAAGCATTTGGGACATAACTGGGTAGGCAAGGATAGGACAATTTAGACTTACGGGGGTGGAAATAAACAAACAGTGGAACCATGCCCAAAGGTAAGTATGCATATGTGGAGGGGGAGCGTGGGTTGGGTCAGTGCAGGTGTAGGTGGACTTCACTGCAGGATGAGCAAGTACTTGAGGGACAAGAACACTTGAATTGCAGATGGATTTATAATTAAGTGCTGCAGCATATCATTTTTCTAATGGCCATCGTTCTACTTTAAAAGTTAAAAAGAAAACAATGACAGCAACTACACTACTTCCCGGCCCATCTTTGCAGCATATGGGTTCCTATAATGCTGCTGGTGCTGCTTAAGTCATTTCCTAGCATTGCTCGTCTTGTATCGTGCCATAACAATGTTGTTACTCTTATAAAACTTGATAGCTTTTTAGTGCGAAGCTAAGCTGTCACCCAGCACAGTAGTTGATTTAGTGTAAGTAGTTTCTATTAGACTTTGTACACGGCCACACATCACATCTAGGCCGCAGCATCCCGCTGACACGCTGTATGAAGGCTAACTGCGAGCTTCTTCTGCTTTAGAGCTTGCAGTATATTGGATTGAGAGTGGCTCATAATCATCAGCCATTTACTGACATTTATTCCAATTCAGGCAGCGAATCTGTTTAATGTCACACTATCTGTCACCAAGCCGAAGATATTTGTTATCTGGCTGTTTTTTTTATAGCTTGTTCGGATCTTTTGGTAATAACAGATAACTAGGTGTTACACGAGGCAAGTATGAAACTTGCATTTTGCAAAATAATGTCCCCGTCTTAGACACAAATCCCTATGTTGCTCCCTATTCTGCAACGGCCTCTTCTTTAGGTCTGATGTACTTAGATGTAGGAGCAAATGTACTATTTAAAGGTAAAGGTTAACCGTTTTTTGTCAATATTTTTAAATCTGCAGCTTTCAATAAAATAATATCTTGCTATTCTGCCATAAAGGTCCTTGATGAGGCGCTTTCTATTATAGTGTGACAAAGCTCTGTCCCTGTTTCCCAGTTGTGCTCCTGACACCCGTTAAACAGGCTTCCAATGGAGAATAGAAGTGGCCGTTTCAAAGCACGTTACACAGGCATGTCCACTGTTTTCACCATCAGACACATCCCTTGGAACTCCCATAGAAGTTAATGAGCTAAGGGCTATACACACCGAACAGCTCCCTTCTGTGAATAAATGGGAATTCTTTACCTCTTGGAGATCCTCTGTAAAGTGTATATATGGCCCAAACTTTATTTTTCTTGAATATAGCAGAAAAAGATAAGAACCCATGTCCAGCTATATTACTTCCTACACCAGCACTGTGTAGATTCACCATCTCTAATTGTCCTGGTGACCATTATCCAAAATGTCCCATCCAAAAACACTTTTATTTTTGTCACTGGAACTGAAGGTGAGGGTAAAACTGATAACAAGAGCACTTTTTATGGGGATAACATTCTGAAATGGGATTTCACCTCACTTTGGAGATATGTTCATTTCGATCTCCAGACGAAGTCAAGGGAAATCTCCCCAATGGGACAAGAAAAAGCAAAAGCTTTCACATCCAAAAATATACAAATCCAAAAAACCTAAACTTTTGTTTTTGTCACCGGAACTGAAGGTGAGGGTGAAACTGCTAACAAGGGTACTTGTTATGGTGACAACGTTCTGAAATGGGATTTCACCTCACTCTGGAGATATTTTCATTTCGATCTCCAGACGAAGTCAAGGGAAATCTCCCCAATGGGACAAGAAAAAGCAAAAGCTTTCACATCCAAAAATATACAAATCCAAAAAAAAACTAAACTTTTATTTTTGTCACCGGAACTGAAGGTGAGGGTAAAACTGATAACAAGAGCACTCTTTATGGGGATAACATTCTGAAATGGGATTTCACCTCACTTTGGAGATATTTTATTGTCAATCTCCAGACGAAGTCAAGGGAAATCTCCCCAATGGGACATGAAAAAGCACAAAAAAAACATTGACAGGGGTTCTAAACCCTTTCTTTACTCTATTTAAAATGAAAACGAAATATTATGACTATACATATACAGTACTTTGAACTCCATTGATCGGCATTGACCAATTGTCTAATCAGATGTCTATACAGTGAACACTATGGGGTTAATTTATAAAAGTTCTGCCTGCCATATAGCCAAGTGGATGCCATTGACATGGCAATAGCCCCCCTAGATGGCTCTATACTAATCAGTACAATCTAGGGGAGCTAGTGCCGTGCAAACATAGCCGGGCTGAATTTTTATAACCGAGCCCCTACATGTACAGGGACAAGGTTTATTCATTCTGAATTGTGGGCTGTGAACACCGAGCAAACATAATGCACAATAGCTGTTCATTTTAGACAAATTAGTAGAGTTTTGTGCGCTTGTTTAGAAGCCTTTCGTTTAATTTTTTATTGTCTGGTTACAACAGTTCTACGATGTGATTGCTAAGTGCTTTATGCTTCACATTTCAAGAGCAAATGGGAGAAAATTGTAGAAATTTGAAGGAAAACACTGTACATGATCTAAGTAAGTCAAGTTACTGTTTGTAATGCTTTGCTTAGACTTGGATTTGTGCGAATAGGGCCAGCTCTAAATATATTTAATGTAACCCTATCAGCTATTTGTAGATTTTAAATCAAAAAGTCCTGCCTTTCCAGGATGCATAGGACAGACACCAAAAGGCTTCTATTATGTTTGTTAGCCACCATGACTTTGATCTTTCTAAGCCAGTAAAAGCTCTCTTCTGGGCACCTCCTCGATCATGGTTTCACCTTGACACTATGCTTCCCTAACGTGGGATTAAACACAGCCCCCAGAATATAAGCACCAATCAGAGTGGCTAACAAACAAAATAGAAGCCTTTTGGTGTCTGCCTTTACGCAGGGCTTTATGCTTAAGGGCACCCACCAGAAGGCTTCTATTATGTTTGTTAGCAACTCTGACTTTAACCTTTCTAAGCTAATCATAAATCTCTTCTGGGCACCTCCTCCATCATGCTGTCACCTTGATACTATGGCCATCAACTTCGCTAACTTGAGACTAAACAAAGCTACCAGAATGTAAGCACCATCCACCTAGTATATGTCCTCCCCTGACCCTGAGAAGAACTATGGGGAAAAACACTTACCCCATAGTTCTCCTGTAGGGCTAGGTTCACACCTAGGTGATTTAGACGATGAGCTGTTTTCGCGCGATTGTCTTGCATTTGTGTTCATGCGACTGTTCATTGAAAACGATGCGGTTCTCGCGCGGTTTTCAATGCATAGAGAGGTCTATGAGACACAAACCGCGTGACAACTGCCCGAAAATCGCTCCCTCACCTTTTTGCGCGGCAGGTGATTTAGTCCGCGCAACAAACCACAAAGGTGTGAACCGACTCCATTGACTTCAATGTGAATATGTGTTTTGTGCGATATCACGCGACCCAAGCCGTGCGATAAATCGCCAAGTATGAACCTAGCCTTAAGGACAATTCAAAGCACCACAGCATACAGATGCATTGCAGTGCGCTAAAATAATAGGACATTTCAGTACATTACCGAATGCACATTAAAATGTGGTACTTTGTTTGTCAGTGTATGTTGCATTAAGGCAGCTCTTTCATGTCAAATGCATATTTTAAGGAGCATGCATAATTTTTCAACAATTCAAAGCACAACAGCCCCCATATGCATTGGGCTGTCTAGGTGCATTGGGGTGCCATTAAAAATTAAAAGGGGAACACCATGCACCATACTATGTTTTGTTCTTTACAGTAAAACACATCATACTGCCTGTTACAGCAACTCATTAACCTAAATGGGCCCGAACTATTTACTTTTTGGTTATATGAGAATTGTTCTCAACCTTTGACTAGCAATAATGTAACATCCCCACCATCACTGCAAGCATTAAAAAAATGTAAAGCACTGGCATTACTGGTAAAATAATTGCACAGAGACTATCGGGTCATTATACGTATGTCCGTGTGCGGCGATGAATAAACCTTTCTCATTCTGTAAACATGCCTATTTAATTAAGAGATAGGTGCAGCCAGATTTGTGTCTGTTCTGTCCTGCAGATGAAAATATATATTGTGAATTACTGTCCTACTGTGCAGGAGAGATTAGCTGCGTTACAGAAATGTGAGAGGATTGGATGATGATGAAGGCTGTTTAACAAAGCAAAGAAAATGACCATTTCTTCAAATGGGAATCCTTTAAATTATTAAGAATTATAGCTTTCCGTTCCATTCTTACTGTGCTAATTATCATATCAGCATCAGATTTCTGCTTCAGAATCCCTTAATCCTCCGTCCCTAAGGCATCTTTCTGTATAAGCTCCCTGATTGTGGAATGAAATACTGTATGCCCTCTAGGTATGATGTTCAGTACAAGGCTAGAGCATTTTGGCTCAAAGCCAAAACACAGAGCGGCCATCATCTTTGCCTTGCTGGATTTGGTGTAGACGCACACTGGAGGTCTTCAGATGGCTTGAGGGAGTCTTGGCTGCTAAAGTGTTGTACCTTTAAAGGAGCAAATCATGACATTTTTAATGGCATTTGCTCATGCCCAACATATGGAATATTGTTTCCTCTACCACTACCCATGATGCCAAATGCCACTGTGGTGTTCAGTACAAGGCTTGAACATTTGGGAACAAGGCTAAGGCACCAAGAGGCCACCATCTTTTATTTGCTGGATTTGGTGCAGATGCACACTGGAGGTCTTCAGATGCCATAAGTCTAGTCTTCTGAAGTGTTGTTGCATCTTTAAAGGCACTCTGTAGCAAACAACAAAACTTTGAATAACCGCTGTCAATGCAACTAATATAGTAACTAGTTACCTCTCTCACCGACCATGATGCTAAATGCCACTGTGGTGTTCAGTACAAGGCTAGAGCATTTAGGTACAAGGGTAGGACACCAAGAGGCTGCCAACTTTGCTTTGTTGGATTTGGTGCACACACACACTGGAGGTCTTCAGCTGCCTTAAGCGAGTCTTGGATTCTAGAATGTTATTGTACCTATAAAGGGGACTCTGTAGACAACAATGAAACTGAATAACTAATGCCCATGCAGAAAATATAGTAAATGGTTATGTATCCCATGCCCATTATGCCAAATGCTGCTTTAATGAAGGGAAAATGCAGACTGAAATCTCTTCAAAATTAGTTTTTTCAGGAGTGCTGTTGATTTTGATGGTTCCTCCCGCTGATACAGGGATCTCACCAGGCTGGGTGTAACCCAGCGCACACATCATTATGTTACACATAACGCCATTATGCACATGCTTAATGGCATCAGATGCACTTCACTGCCGGTGGCCATCTTGGTGATGCATGCCGGCAAAAAAAGAAGGGGACATTCATCTGGTGGGATTAGGGAATGCCGCCGGGTCCCCTCCTCTCTCATGCAGCTGTTGGGCTCTCGATCCATGAGCAGGTGCCTGACTTTTCAGAGGGGTGACACCATAATAATGCAGTCATTTTGGTGGCACCCCCTCTGATGGTGTCATCTGGTGTGGGACACAACCCTTGCACCCCCCTTGTGACGCCACTGCGCTGACCCCTATATAACTGCAGGACACAAAAGTGTGCCAAGTTGGGAGCTCAGATAGTATAGAATTGGAAACCGCATCTTGCAGAGGTGTCTTGGTGCAGTCTCTAGTGTGGCTTCACATGTGTATTTATCTAGGTACCCGAAGTTTAAAGAATATTTATAATATATTGCAGCATACTCATCCCTAGTTTGTTTTTGTTTTTTTGGGAGTTTTATTAGGCTTTTTTTTTTATTTTTACCATTGATCCTGCCAGGAACTCACTTACTATCCTATGCTCACTCACCATACATTATCTATGGAGCAGCAGCATTGCAACTCTAGGACATGACTACAAGCTTCTCCCCCTCTCTTCTTATCCTTAAGAACTCGCTGGGAACAATGTAACTGATAACTGTCAGCATATGCAGAGATCACAGGATGTTATCAGCTGACAAGTTTCTGTCAGGATCAACTGGGTATTATTTGCACTTATTGAACAGATACAACAAAACACGTTCCATTGTTAGGGTTTACATACAAGTAAAGAATTTATTGTAAAATTCAGTGAACACCTTTGCGGTTATGAATGAAGCGCACAAAATCTCAACAAAAACCTTTTTTTTTCATACTAATTAAAATAACTGGAGATTTTTCAATTATTCAATCAGCAGATTGTTGGCATCCATACAGTTGAATTACTTGTAATCAGCGGAATGAAATATTTGATTGGTTTTGTAAATGGACACACTGCCAAAACGTTCATTTGTTGAGTGACAGATGTAGAGTTTGAAATCAGGTTTTGAAAGTCAAATGACTTCATACCAACATACATCTGTTGGTGGCTTCAGTAAGTTAGCAAAGGTGTTGTTTAGGTGTCACTGATCCCAAAAGTGATATTAAATATGGGCATGGGTTTTTTCCTGTCCCCACTGCAGGGCACCGTCACCTGCTTACCAAAGAGCAGAATGCCATCATCACTCTCTTTTTTGGAATATACAACCCCACCCCCCATCCATTTATCAGAGTGCGCTCAATACACACCAATTTGTCTTTTCCTGGCTTCTTATACGATATATGACCAAACGTCTGTGGATGCATGGCCATCAAATCTATGCGCTTGTTGGATGTCTATGGGCATTAATTCCAATTCTTCCCAAAAGTGTTTAGTAGAGTTCAGTTCAGGGCTCTATGCTGACCACTCAAGTTCCTACACACCACCCTCATGATACCATGGCTTCATGGAGCTGGCTTTGTGCTTGGAGTCATTGTCATGCTGGAACAAAAAAGGGTCTTTACCAATTGTCTAAAATGTCTTCATATGTTTAAAGGAGAGCTTTGAGGTGAAAGATTTTCACTCATCCTCATAGTTAGAGCCGACCTGTGACAAAGAAGCTGTCACACGTCGGGTCCATTGATCGGGAAGTGGGCAAACACATACAGTCGTATTCTCACTTCTCGATCATCTCCCTGCAGATGAGAGCAGTGAATGTCAGGGGTTGGGCACAGCTGGCTCTGCCCCTAGATAGGCAGAGCCCGCTGTCAATCAGCCTGCTGGGTGGATTTCGCTAGTATTATCAGGATCCGTCCCGGCTGCGGGGCTCTCAGTATATAGGGAGTTGTAGCTCCCTATATAGTGAGCTTTGGGTCACAGAAAGGAGGTTAGTATATGTCCTACCGTGACCCTAAACAGAAATATGAGATAGAAAGATTCTCTTTTAAGCATTTACTGTACACTTCACAAAAAACATCTGGAAGAGTATCCACATAATGCTGCCCATATATTGTAGGTGTGATAGGTGTCTGCAAACTTTTCCCAATATAGTATACGCTTTGAATATATCCAACATATCTCCTTCTGAATACTGACTTATTGGGGGTTTAGAGTGTTCCTGCTCACTCTTTGTGTATTCCAGCTCCTTACATTTTCTATAATATAAAATAAATACAGATTAAACAGGGATGGTGGGAAGTCCTCATAATGGGCACAAGTAATGTGTAAAACTCAGAAACTCAGTGCATTGATCTCACCTATAAAGTCCCCAAAAGAGATATAAGGAACTGTCAGGTGGTTTAACTCTTCGACATCTACCAAACACTAAAGTAGCAGCGTTGGTTGGACTGACCATTTACAAAAGACCTACAGTCTAATTTACATCTTTTCTATAGTCTCTAATACTACTAACCAGCTATAATAAGGCTGAGTAAGGCAGAAAGGCATCAACACTTGTTCTTTGTATAGATGCATGTGGAATAAAGTTTGAATTTCTTTGGAAGATCATCGTGTGCTGGTTCTACAGTTTTTGTCTCTAATACTAGAGGTGTTTAGAAGCCCAGATATTGCCCGAGCATATTTTCCTCATTTTCTAAGGCTGACATGGCTGCTAATGTGCTGATATCCGTAACGAGACAGCCCGAAATAATTTGAATCTGGGTGCCTTTTCAATAACAACTTTACTTTGATCAATTCTGCGTCTTCATGTTGACATATTCCTTTAATTGTCTATATTTGGCTTGCTATTGGTACATGGAAGTTGTGATAACTTCACAAGAACTAATGAAGAACGGAAAAGTTGTAAAGTCTGCGATGACCTCAGAACATCTGAAGTGCTAAAGCAGGCATGATATTTCCCGCTGTGGAAACTGTAACATATTTTTTTTAACAGTAATTACTGTGACTTTGAGTTCCAAAAAACAAGTTTTTTTAATGACTTTTTGATAAAGTATTTTTCTCTCTTCATTAATGGTTAAAGTGTACCTATCATTCTTTCATAATTTAACTAAAACCAAGCCAAATCCTTTTTTTTGGGATATACAGGAGAAAGGTTAGGACCGCTCTTATTATTATTATTATTATTATTATGCAGGATTTATATAGCGCCAACAGTTTGCACAGTGCTTTACAATATAAGGAAGACATTACAATCACAATACAATTCAGGACAAGATGGTAAGGAGGGCCCTGCCCCTGAGGGCTTACAATCGTAGGTTTTTATTCCTCTCTGCTCCCCGTTGCAGGTATTTAACCTAACTTCCTGTCAGGACAGGAAGTGATGAGAAATCTCTCCCATGTGGACACAGACAAAACTAAATTTTTAGTAGAGTGGTTAAAGGTAAAACCTTCTGACAATGCTATTATAGCTGTCTGCTCTTGTTCTTGCCCTGGTGACAACCGTTAAGGAAGCAATTATATAGCCTAGACTTGTAATTAAAAAATAACGGCAGTTCACTAGAAGCTGGTGACATAATTGTGGCCATATTCTATAGCATACAATCTCATTTTTAATCTTATGCCATTAGGTAAAAACATCCAACTCAGTCAATAACCCTGCAGACCCCAGAATAAGTCCACCAAGAGTGTCAGCCATATACCTAAAACTGAAATACAAATGCTTATAGATTCCCGAACCATAATACCTATGTGAGATTATTGGACTTTCATTACAAAATCATGGTCATTATTATGCATTCCACTCCTATCCTTTGTGGCTATATATATATATATATATGTATAGATCAATTCTATGAGTCAATCGATTTAGACTCTGTCAAGGTAATCGGCTGTGGGAAAAACTTGTCAAATGCTTCTGCTCTATTGAACATATACAGTATTTGTGCTTTTCAGGAGAAATTATGGAAAATCAGATTGAGTAAGTGATCATTTTTTATAGGTCATTTACATTTTGATCATATTTTTTATAAATTTTTCCATTGATCGCAAACTGCAGAACAATATGGTGTTTGTAGAATTTTTGTTGATATCTTCATTTATGATGAATCGCTTGTTTGCTATCAGTTGTACCCAGATTGTTCACCACCTTAACAACCTCCACTCTTTCCCAGGATTTTGGATTGTCTGTGGGAATTTGTGTCCATTTAGGCAAAAGAACATTTGTTAGGTCAGGTACTTGAATGAGAAGACCTGGCTCACATTTGGCATTCCATTGTATTTATTACTAGTACTTATATAGCGCCAACAATTTACACACTGCTTCACATCCAGCATCTAGGAGTACCCACACAAGCACAGGGAGAACATGCAAACTCCATACAGATAGTGTCCTGACCAGGATACAAACCGGGAATCACCAATGCTGCAAGGAAGAAGTGCTAACCACTAAGCTACCCAAAGATATCTGTACAAAAATTAGTCAATGCAACTGGATTTGCTGTATTTTTTTTTCTTGAAGACGTTTCACTGGTCATCCAACCAGCTTTCTCAATTCAAAATAACTTGTACGAACATTCTCTGGGAATAAATATGGTGAATGTTGCTCCAATCCTCATAATCTGTTAGTCGCAACCATGTGTTGATTGCATTTGCATAGTTGCTCTATTTAAGCTTGGCTTCTCCATTTTACTTAAATGGCCTCTTACACACCTCTTTTAAACCAGTCCTCCTCCCTGTCTAGGATGCATACTTGACTGTCTTCAAAGGAAAGTCCTGTTCTGTTCAAGCATGACTTGAAACCACCTACCCAAAGATGTTTGGTAGGGTTAAGGTCAAAACTTTGTGAAGTCCATTCATGTTCCTCCACCCCCAACTCATCAACCAATGTCATTATGGAGCTGGCTTTGTACACAGAGGCACAGTCATACTTGAACATAAAATGACTTTCCCCAAACTGTTGCCACAAGGTTGAAGCTCACAACTATCTATAATGTATTTGTATGTTGTAGCATTACCAGTGCCCTTCACTGGAAACACCTGATCTCAGTAATTTGGTGGGTTGTCCACATACTTTTGGTCATTTAGTTAAAGGTGAGATGGTCCGGTATTCACAAATGTTTGGCCATGCAGTGTATGGACTTGTGCGCCGTCAAAAAATGTGTTCCGTTTCGTTTCGGAATATCCGTTATGTTGTATTTCGTAATTCGTGTCCGAAACTCAATTCGGATTCGTACGAAATACAAATTTTTGTTAGTTTCGGCACATTTTCCTAACTGTACGAACATTCGTTATGATGAAGTTAAAAAGCAAAAATACCTTTGTTAATATTGGAGTCGATGTGGTAGTTGTTTTTTTTATCCGAAATACGAATTCCGTTAACGGATTCCGGATCCGAATTTCGTATTAAAAAAAACTACCATCAACTCCAATATAAATGTACTTTGCTTTTTAACTTCAATATAACGAATGTTCGTAACGGAACGAAAATACGTCAACGGAATTTCGTATTTCCTGCCTGTGTATTGTAATGCAACCCTCAGCAGCAGCGGATCCGTATTTCGGATTAAAAAAAAAATCTTGTCATGTTGTTCAACCTCATTTACCGTATTTCGGATATAATTCGGAAACTGCAATTCAGATTTCGGATGCTTCCGAATTTACGAATTTCAGGAAAATTCCTACGAATTTCGATTCGTAACGAAACGAATCGCACATGTCTAGCAGTGTATGCGTTTTGAGTGAATTGCTTTTTAAAAGATGTTCATGTATTATATTCTAATGTGTTTAGTACAATAAGCAGCTCGTGGGTTAGAGTATAAAAATGCCTAGTCAAGTGTATAGCAATTTAACCCAGAAAACTAATTATTTTTGTCTTTTGTTATTATTTTAGAGTATAAAAGTGAGCTGGTTACCACCCCCCTCAGGAACGCAGAATGGATTTATTTCCGGGTACAAAATCCGCCACAGAAAAACCACCCGACGGGGGGAGCTGGAGACAATAGAGCCCAATAACCTTTGGTACCTGTTCACAGGTAAGAGTTCCATAACACTTGTGTCATCAACACTGTAATCTTGATAAAAAATTCCTGAACAAAAAAAGTGACCACACAGCTTTCTATAGGCATCCTCCTGTGTCTACTTCCCCTTTGTACAGCAGGTGGTCACTGAAAATTATGAACTTTTTGAGTTTTCTACCACATCTTCCTCCATCCCACAATGCAGTTCTCAATGGTTAAGCGACCAAGGCCGTTCCTTGTCATGTGAGTGGGTACATGCCTAACTATGTACAAATACTGACTTTTGGATATTAGATATTTGCAGATGATGTTTAGGGGCGCTGTGTTGAAGTAAAGGGGCATGCAAGGGGCATGTGGTCACTTTGCCTTTCAGGAAGCAAATGATAGGTCTGCTTTAAAACCAAAGAGCTCTTTTTAAGAAAGTCAATCCTAATTTTGGACAGTGCTAAAATATTCCCCATCTATAAATCAATTCAAAATATAAACACTTTTTTTTTTTGGTTTGTGAATTGATTGAACTTAAAGATGTATCTATTTCTGTTTTGGGGTTTTTTTTTCTCAGTAAGGATACTTTTGTATTGTATAAAATTAGTTTTATTATTGTTTTGGAAAATATATTATATGACTATTATTTATTAGCTATTAAGTCCAAAGAAAAAGAAGGAAAAAATGCCATAACTTGGACCTGCATGTTTTTATGCTGTATATAGCTCACATACAAACCCCATATATTATCTTCCCATTGAATAACATTGGCAGCAAGTCCCATTTATTACTGGCCATTGACTGAGTAGTATTTATTAAAGGTAAAGCCAGGCCGCTGATATTTTCATCAGGAGGTCATAAACAGCAGCCTCCATATTTCTTGAAGAACCATTTTTCTGTTATTTATTAAAGTTAATTTATTCAAAGACTAACGGTAAACAGCAACTTGCCAATAGCTGCAAATCAGAGCTCAGCTAACATGCGTTTATAGGTGCCGCGTCGCCTCCGAGCACCTCACACTATGAATATAGGAGTTATAAAACTAACAAGCCCAATTTATAAAATGTAGCAGATAGAAATCCTGTGCAGGCAGCCGTCATCCTTCTTCATAGACACAGGACGTCTCTGTGAGCTGTAATATAATTCACGTTATGAGGAGCATTATCTCATGTAATATCACCAGGCACTGAAGCAAACAAAATTACTGTGGCATCACTGAGCAAGTGCGCTGTATGTAATCTTGTGTGAAAGTATCATCTGGAAATAATGGAGTACATCAAGTCATATGGGTACAATAAGTGTCCTAATCAAAATAGTTAACTTAATAGACAGACTCACTGATAAGAGATAGAGAGATAGATTGCTAGATAGATACATGGATAGAGAGATAGATAGATAGATAGATAGATAGATAGATAGATAGATAGATAGATAGATAGATAGATAGATAGATAGATAGATAGATAGATAATGGATGAATAGAGGGATAGATAGATATCATCAGGAAATAATGGAGTACATAAAGTCTTATGGGTACAATAATTGTCCTAATCAAAATAGTTAACCGAATAGACAGACTCACTGATAAGAGATAGAGAGATAGATAGATAGATAGATAGATAGATAGATAGAATGGCCATATAAAGAGATGATGGATGGTTGGATAGATAAATGTTAGATAAAAAGAACATGGCTGCTAACTAGATAAGCTATAATGATGAATAGCTAGATGGATGGATAGATAGATGGAAAGAGTGATGAAAAAAAGCTAGATAGATAGATAGATAGATAGATAGATAGGTGCATCCCGAAATCAGGTAAATGAGATGAAATGTGTAGTCATGGCTGCCTCCTTTTTCAGGGCTGTTTTCTCTAATAAGACCACAAGGCTTGAAAAATAATCTATTACATGAAAGAAGATGCTGTGTAATCCTAAGTGATCCCTCTGGACTCCCCGATATACAGAGATCATGTGACATGGAGAGTTGAGCTGCGTTCCCCTGTGCACGCCCCCTCCCGGCTGAATGCCGGATATTTATCAGGATTGATCTACATATTAAGCTTCTATTATCGGAATTCAATGCCAGGGCCAATCAGTCTGTCCGAAGGAGACATATCATTGAGGGCCGGGGATGAAGAGGAGGATGGAGCTAATTGAAAAGCAAGATGCATTGATAACACAAGGACACTTATCTCTCTTCTATGAGGCTGATATTATGAATGTAGAAGAAAAAATTAAAGATTGTCTCCCTTTCTCCCTTCTCCTTCCATGCTGTAGTGCAGAAATCATAAAGGAGGGAGGGAATCATTAACTGTGAGTCAGTTCTAGAAAACCAGGACGGATGTTGCTTTATGACCTCAGATAGAGACATATCTTTATGTACCGGGAGTGCAGCAGATCAATTACAGACTGATATATGTGTGTGATCGCCTTACCATTCCATCATTTAATGTCATTAAAAATCACTTTAGTATGATTTTCTGAATAGATTAATGTATTTTATTGCACAGTCTGCCTTTGTAATTGGTCTGCTTCTTCTCTCACATCTCTATAAAGAGAATCTAAGGTTAAAGTAGAACCCAAAAAACTTTTTTTTCTCAATTTTTGGATGCACTGGGGACACCTGTCCAACTGTCACTCACGCACCCAGCACTTATGCCAGAGGGGGGAGACAGTACTCAGCCCTTCTGGGTCTGGCACAGTTTCTTGCTACAAAAAAATGTGACCTGTTGATATTTTTTTAGCTGTGATTGTGTAACATTGTATTAATAAAGTGCACCCGCATGGGCTGATCAGGAGGGGATCCGTGCAGAGAGACTTCCTTATGTGTCTCTGAGACAGGAAGTGAAGGGAATCATTTCCAGTGGAACTATTCTAACTATTCTAAAACTAGGAAAAAAAATGTTAGACTTTCAATATCATCTAAGCGTTTAAGTGAAATGTTCTTCTTTTGTGAAATTGTTGTCTGAGCTGAGTGTGTATTTTTCCCGGATAATGAGACGTCTGCCATAGCGGGGAAATTGTACTTGTATTAACGGCTAAATATCTTACAGGAAGTGCTTTGTAACTAACGTGAAGGTACTTTTTTAATGTTAGTATTTTCTTCTTGGTGGATTATTTGGTATTTAGCTGCTTCATTGGATGGCTTCAGTACATTATAACCCACTGTATAAAATAAGTCAATTAGCTGCAGTATAGGTCTGAAAGTAAATGTGAAATATCAAGTCCAACCTATTAGTTACATTTGTATCTACAGTAAACTCCCAGTTATCTGGGATTTGTAGTTTCTGGTTGCTTGAGAGTTAATAGTAATTCTCATGTCACTCTCGGGTCCGCTCCTCTGCTCAGTGGGCAGGTGCAATAGATAGCCTGCTATTGGCTATTGCAATTTGAAATAGCCAGTAGCAGGCTGGCTATTGCTCCCCATTGTATAAATTAATTTGCCGACTGCGGAACCTAGCCGCCAGCAGGTAGCAAAATGTAAACAGAGAATTTTGTCAGCAACTAAATACATTTTGTTGCTAACAACATTTTTGAGTGTGCACATGTTTATCAAGCAACCACAAAAAAATTGAGGCCATATTATGTTCCCAAACTTTGCTGGTGACTTGAGAGTGCTGGTTGCTCGAATGCCGGATAATGGGGAGTTTACTCTACTTTATCTATCTATCTATCTATCTATCTATCTATCTATCTATCTATCTATCTATCTATCTATCTTCTATGTCTATCTATCTTTCTTCTCATTTTGCTTGTTGCATTTCTCTTTCCAAAAATCAATTTAGGCTAATTGATTGTTATTTATATTAACCGGTGGCATATTTGGCATTTTGTGTTATAGGTCTCGAGAAGGGCAGTCAATACAGTTTTCAAATCTCTGCAATGACAGTTAATGGAACTGGACCTTCATCTGATTGGTACACAACAGAAACACCAGAAAATGATCTTGATGGTAAATGAAACCTTATAACTGTTTTCAGCAGTAAGATTTAGAGATCAATAGAAAAGCTCACATTTATGGCAACATTTCAGTGGATTAAAAACTGAAATCTGACTAGTTTACCTTAATGCAGTGTGTAAAATCATTCCCCTTGTTGTTTTTGCTAATGTTACTATTGAATAAGATTAATAGTTCTTTCTTTATGCCCCTTTTAACTTTTGCATGGAAGTGCCATCCCTGGACATAAGTATATAGATATAGGAGTTTGTAAACCGGTGACGAGCCATGTAAAGTTAGGACAATGCCTACTACCCACCATAATTCTTTAACTTTCACTGGCTCAGTATCAGGTTCTTAGACAATGCTACAGATTCCTGAGTTATCATTGGCAGTTTAGAATCACAGCTCTATTTTCCATACCAGGGGCTTATTTCAAATTGGCATTGACAATACTTTAAAGTAGAACTATGAGGATGAGTGAAAATCATTCATCCTCATAGTTCAAGCCGACGGGTGACAATGAAGCTGTCACACGTCGGCTCAATAGATCGGGAAATGAGCAAACACGTACCGTCGCTCGCCCACTTCTCGACCATCTCCCAGCAGAGAGCCGTGACTGTCACTCACGTCTCTGTGCAGGGATTCCCCCCCCCTCCCGGTGCTGACTGGAGAAACGGACGGAGGAGGGGGCGGGTACAGCTGGCTCTGCATCTAGATATCCCAGCTGCGGCGGTCTCAGTATACCGTGAGCTGTAGCTCGCGATATACTGAGCTTTGGGTCACGGGAGGACGCTAGTATATGTGACCCTAAAGAGAACTATGGGAAAAATAATTACCCCATAGTTCTCTTTTAAGGAAGAGTGACTACCTAACAGATGACATAAGGAATGGGAGGAATGCAAATAATAGTATCACCTGCAATCCATATGGATTGCAGGTGATACACTACAACACTGCATAGTCTATATGAGCTTCCATCTTGGGGACATACACAGCAATGAATAAACTGAGAGCAAATGAGCCTTGAAGGAAAGTCCTTTCCTCCTTAAGGTTGCAGGGACATATGTGCAGAAAAAGTGACAGCATCAGCATCACCATCTTAAAGTGACATGGCTGTACTCTGTACAGGTTGCTTTTGGAGCCCTTTAAACCTGAGGCCAGAAGTACCTCTATCCCTGATGGTATATAGTAATTAGAAAGGGTTTGGTTTTTAAACCAAATCTAAACCAATATAACTAGATTTGCTCTGATAACAAAGAGGCTAAAGCTGGCCATTCATTGATCACATTTTGGCCATTTACAGCTGAAATGTCTGAAATTTGATCCATGGGTGGCGTTGCTGGCACCACCCAGTTCGATAAAAGTCATTATTTTTAATTGACTTTAATTGAAGGAGCTGGGTGGAACATTTTGGACTGTACAGTGACTTCAGCCAATTAGTTCTAGTTGGGGCTTTATAGGTGCCAAACCACAGCAAATTAGAAATGAACCAAACTTTTCTTTGAAAAGCATATGTTTATTAAAAAATATAAGCTTTAATACTTGCTGTGGTTTGGCACCTACAAAGCCCCAACTAGAATGTATATTTGCCTCTAATATTGAAGTTTCAGGGGGGAGAGGGGTTTTGGTGCCATCTAACTTGGAGGCTCAATACATTTTTATATGTGAATGCAGCCAATTAGTTGGCAATTGACAGCCACAGGTGCCCGCTGTCACAATAGCCTTGAGAGAAGATCACCTTCCCCACTCTCTTTAGCGTGGATGGGGGAATTAAGTGATCTCCTTCATCCTGTGGAGCTAAACAGTGGCGCCACAAGAGGGGACGGGGGGTGCGGCTCGCCCCGGGTGACACCATCATCATGTTGGTGTCACCCCCTCTTAAAAATCAGACAGACGGTCTCGGACCGAGAGCCTGACAGCGGCACAAGACAGAAAAGGGGACCCGATGGCATACATGATCCCGCCAGGTCAATGTCTCCTCCTCTCTTTTCTGGCATTGATCACCAAGATGGCCGCAGGCAATGAAGTAAATTACGGGGCATGCATGATGACGTCACACGGTGGATGTCATAACGCATGTGCAGCAGCCGCACTGGGTGACACCCACCCTGGTGCCGCCACTGGAGCTAAACAAAGAAAATCTTAAGGTGTATGGTCAGCTTTAGGCTTGCCCTCACCATAAGTGTGCACCCTTGTGAAGTAAACAAATTTAGAGTGCTTTGAGAACTTGCACGATCATAGCTATTACACCTTATATATCAGTTTTTACCAAGGCTGCGAAATTGACAATACATTTTTCCAAAACAGCATGACGGAGCAAGCTAAAAAAAAATATAAGATCGATTTGAGAAAGCACAACAAATAAAAAAGTACACTGCGGTAAAAATAATAAATTTGCCTGCTGCAAATAACTTGGGTTAGCACTAGAGTCTATCAGTTTACTGACACAATCAGGATAGATTGTGACAGAGTTGATATCCATGTCTGCAATGCAATAACAGGTGAAGAATACCAAAAACGCGTTATTTGTTCTCATGTTTTTCGGGAGTATTTGGAACAGGCCTAAACAGGAAAATAAAATAAACAAGCTCCAGACTTTCACTTCCTACCGCATGCAATATTAGGGCACGCTTTAAGTACTTTTGCATGGAAGTTTCAATTTTACTGATGTCACCACTCCGAAGGGAGTCCGAAGGGAGTCACACACACCCCTATTAGATGCTTAGACTCTTCAACGTCTCAGCCAAATATACATAGCACTGCCAGACAGATTGTTAACGGCGGTTACATTACAGCTTGCGGAGCGCTTGTTTCTTCCTCTCCCTCACTGTACGTGTGATGGAACGAGACAAACACTACGTCTTAGAGCGAGTCTCGTTCCCTGCGGATAGGTCTTTTAATTAGTGTGTTTTGTTAAAATGACTTGAAGGCCCAAAAATGCTGTAGAGTGCAGACTCCCCGCAAGGCTCCCATGTGTTTGTTGACATCTGGGAGGTTATCAAATATTTATATTCAGCCTGGAGATTCCTGCGCCACCAACGCACCCCGAGTGTTATTGCCCTTAAAGGGTATTTTTTTCATTTGGCTAAATGATGACGCTCAGGGCACCTAAGGTGAATTTTTTTCTTTTTTACTGAACAAATTGCTCCAGCTGCGCTTAAAGTGACCCTGTCAGCCTTTTTAAATACAATGATTGCCTTAAAGATTTAACTCTTACCCTGCCTGTCACTGCTAAGTGACCACCACCTTGTCCAATAGGAGCTCCTTAGTGGCCACTTAGAATACTCTTATTAGATGAGGCATGATGATGGGTTGGGTTTATCTACAAAGCCAGGCACTCAAGTAATAGAATTAAAGAAGGAGATGTTCTTCCTAATAAAGGTAACACAAATTCTCTTTGTAGCCTGCAGTAAGGTTGAATTTCTAGTTTAAAAAGCTTAAAATCAGTGAAAATTCCCCTTTAACCCATTAAACTACTGCAGCAAATTGTCTTTCACATATTTGCTGCCCCATATATTTAAACGTTTTAATGATTTATAGGATGAATGTCATCGATTGTGTAACTAAGTAATTGCTAGCATAGATGATCAGTACATACAGACTTCTTATGTCACCCTGATCTGATTTTAACTTCCGGACAAACACAGTGATGCCAACAGAAGGCTCAGGAGAAAGGCATTGCATCTAAAGAGGTCTGCATCCATATCTTAACCCTAATCTCCACCTAGATAATACCGGGTTTGGGTTGTGCGGTACTCAAATATCATACCTCATTTCAGAAAATGACTTTAGCGGATTACAAACCTATCCATCAGATGATGCCTTTGCAACAAATGTAGGGCAACTTGTATTTGCAGTGGTGTTTCATGTTATACATGTTAATTAAGCATGAAAGCCATGCTTCCACAGTACACCAAACCTATACGGTCTTCTTACAACTGTGCCCCTTTAGGAGGTGAGTTTCGACAGACTATGATGTTATCTAACATATCAGAAAGTAACATTGACACCAAACTCTGCCCAAAAACTTACCACCTTAGACATACCATAGTACCAGAGGTGGGGCTGTAGTAACCATAGTGGCACTTGTGGGCTGATGCCTAGGGCAGCAGGGTTAGAGGGGAAACCAGCAAGCTGTAGGGTTTACAAATTTTTTTTTCTTTATTTTTTTCTGTCCACCTTTTGGATATTAGTGGCTAAAATTAGCAAGAGAAGTGCAGGGAGAAAGGGGTGCAGGTGATGTTGAGAAGATTCAGAGGACTCTGTATAGTTCAGAAAATATGAAAACATCTCTCCTTTTTCTTATTTGGTGGTCTGTGCAGGTTAAAAGTACAAATATCCAATATACTATATGGCCAAAAAGGTTTAGACATCTGGCCATCACACCTATTTGACCTTGTTGGAGATCACATTCCAAAACCATGGGAATTAATATGGATTCCCCTCACCCTTTGCACCTATAGCTGGCCTTCTGGAAAGGCTTTCCACAAGGTTTTAGAGTGTGCTTATGGCAATTTGTTCCTATTCAGTCAAAAGAGCATTTGTAAGGTTACATAATCATGCTGGGTAGGAAGATCTTTCTCACAATTGGCATTTCAATTTATCCCAGAGGTGTTTAGTAAGGTTGAGGCCACTTGAGTTCCTCCTCACCAAATGTTTTAAACCATTTCTTTGTGGAGGTGGCTTTGCACACAGAGGCAAAGGCATGCTCGAACAGACAAGAGTCTTCCCCAAACCAAGAGGTTGGATGTGCACAATAGTCTAAAATATCTTTGTGTTCTGTAGCATTATCAGTACATTTCACTGGGAACACCTCAACTCAGTCCTTTGGAGGGGTGTCCATATATGTAGGTGTGATGGTCCGGTGCCAACATATTTTTGTCCAAATATTGTAGCTTTGCAAATAGCAAATTCTCTCAGTTTTTACTCAAATATATACATGACGCAAGGCATCACCATTTAGTTGAGCCAAGTAAAAGCATGATATCTGAATATAGCTCTGACCAAAGGTACAGATTTTAAGTAGAAGAGGTACGGACAAAGAGGACAATTCCAAAAGACACCAATACCTCCATATAAAAATGAAAAACAAGGGACTTTTTTCTTGAGCCTCTTCCATTACAGGTCACCATTTTAGAAAAATGATAGGTACACTTTAAACTAAAATGTCATCCTGACACCCCTGACTAGATTGGTGCCTTTTATGGTATGTTAGAGGGCTTAAATGTAACTTTTCTATTCCCTTGGATAACATTTCATCACCAAACTCTTTATCTGCTTCAATCTGAATAATACATGCCATTTAAATTTCCCCCAGGGCTGCATACATTTTGGCCAAAGAAACTGTTCAGTCATCAGTAAAGTGAAGCTTCCTTCCCCCCAATTAGGGTGGTTAATAGAGATCTCTGCTCCGAGTGTTCATTACTGCGATGGGTTTTATTTCTGTCTCTGTTACAATTTAATTTCCCTTTTATTAGTCAGAAAGAGAGAGCAGACTACCACATGTGAGCACAATGGGCCTATTTTTTCAAAATGGCTTAAAGAAGAATTGTTAGTACTACTTTTCACAGACGGTCACATTTTCCTTTTCATCTTCCTAGAGGTGGTCAATGTATTTGATCCTCTTCACATCTCTGCCCTTTTGGAGCAGTAAAAGCTGAATTCCATGCAAATGTAAAATACGTATAACAACACATCTCCTTGTTTATTAGAACATTGTTATTTTTATGCAAGCAGTGAAAGTTACTGAATTTGACCACATATCAATCTCTTGCAACCACCTGTACAGTAGAGCTCGAGACTGGGGAAGGGAAAGGAAACAATCAGTTGGGCTTCAGTGCTTACATGCTAGCAAGGAGGAGGAAGAAGAGTGGCAGAGAGATGAGCTCAACAGTATGCTGCTTCTCATTTCACTGTCTAGTCACTGGCTGTGGGAGGGGCAATAATGTTAGTTAAGTGATGCAGAGGAAAAAAAAGGCCACCTGCCCTGCCAGACAGGGTGGCACTGTGTAGTAGAGCTGTCTGTTCTTAGAAATGGATGGACAGAAATTCAAATTCTTTGGCAGGTAAACGAGTTCTTATATGTATTTCATCTGTGTATTTACTGTTCAGATTCAAATTATGAGATGTGTGTTTTATAGTCAAGTGTACTATACACATCTCTATGGGGGCTTTTCACAAGAGGGTGAAGAGTTTGGAGAAGGCAGGACACGGGAACAGTCTGGGACAAAAGCGCTGAACTGGAAAGTGAGCTGAATTGGAGAATTTTTCCAAATCAGTTATTTTGGCCTCGATTGTTCACTTCTCCTGCCTTCTCCAAACTCTTCACCCTTTTGTGAATAGCCCTGTATGTTTGCATCCTATATGTTCTTTCATGGCCTTGCAAGCTGCATTTTGACATGCATCTGTGATAGCAGTGAATGTAACTGCATGCAAAAACACAAAATGGCATGCATTTTAATACAGTAGATGTACCATCTCTCATGCATTATGAAACCTGTATATAGGTATACCAGAATGACGTCCTTTTGGGTTTTGGTCATTCTGGTATACCTATATACAGGTATATTTCAGGAACCAAGAAACATGGTTTTCCTGAAGGTACTTGCTGCCTTATACCTTTGCCCAGCCCTTCACTAACCAATCATGAATGCATTACTTCTGAATAGCTGTGTTCATACTCATTACACTTTGTACTGCCCAACCCCATTAAATAAACACAATGCTAAAAGTGGTCATATGTCTGTGAAGGTTCGCAGTTATCCAGGTCATGGTATAGCTACTAGTAGTCACATTCAACTGGGCTTGTTCTGTAATTTTGTAGATGTCTTGTAGCTTCTCCAAGCCATTTCTTCAGTTCCAATGAGTGTCAGGAACATACCCCAACATTAATACCCACGCAGATAGCACAGACACCTTACTCCATTCACCATGGAATGTATAGATGTCCAGAGCCAAGAAGAGGATGAGAGACTTCCTGACACCAAGGATGGGAATAACTAGAACAGATCGGTTCTATAACTTCACATCTTGTTCTTAGACAGTCAACTTACACATTCCACGATGATTGCATTCCACGAGGATTGGGGTATCTTCAATATAACTGAAGGAGTGGCTAGGACAAGCTATGAAACGTCTTCAACATTAAAGAACATGTCCAGTTGAATGTGAATAACTACTACTAGCTATAAAAGCATTTAAAACAGAATATTAACTGTTTTCCTTGCCAAAGAGAATCTGCCTCAAAACAAAATGCCTGTGTAAGAAGCCTGTGGTGGAAATTGCCTTCCTCTGGAGCAGCTTGTAATTACTTTAAGCAGGTTCCTGATACCAGGTATTGACACCTTTTTCAGGGGCTTGTAGGAAAGGTATTTCACTTGTCATAGTTTTTCTTTTGTCTGCATAATATGCTACATCATGTTATGTTGCATTATGTTATACTATTTTATTTCTATAACATTTCATTTTCTATTGGTTTTGTTTCTGCTTTATGTTACATTTGTAATTAATTTTTATTTCCACCATAGCCTACTATATTGGAAATAGTCAGTCAGTAGAATTATATTAATGTTTCCTCTGCTCTCCTAAATAGCCCGCTACAGAGTACACTTTGAGAAGTAGAGATTCTAATTGTAAAGACAGCTTTTGGGAATACTTCACAATCACTACAGTCTGTCTTATGATGGCTTGGCTTATTCATTATTGGTTTATTTTACTTTAAAATTATATGTTGCTACTGTGTTGTAAGTGTCTTTGATGATGCCAAATATTGGCTTGCCCCTTCGGCTCTCAAAGACACAAGCTTCTATGCGATGCTCTTAAAACTGCTTACAGCACAGCAGCATCCCTGTTGTCAGACACTGTGCCAACATAAGACACACGCCTCTAGTAAGGCAGTATGCCAAGAGGGAAATTTGTACTGGAGACACTTCAGTGATGAGACCAAACCCTTTGTGTGTGCTTGTTGTTGGTTAGTAGGGTTTGCTATGCAACTTAAACAAGATACATTACCAGGTATTACCACCATGGCACAAAAGGCTTTCTATTCACTTGAATAGTATTGTTTGAAGCAGTGGAACGCATAAACCATATTAGACAGGCTTCATGTTTACCATATGATATATTTCAAATAGGTTAATACAGTTATTTCATGAGATTTCAATAGAAATCTAACAAATTTGATTTCTGATAAATTCTTCTGATATAGAGGTGAGCAAATGGTGAAAAATGTGCCCACTGGTGACCAACCTGTATGTTTAGTTTTACGGGGTAACATATTCCCCGAACCCATGGAATTTTTTAACATTGTTTTGTCTACTTTAATAACCCCCCCTTGCCATTGTACTACTTACCAGTTCACTCCCATTCTGCCTGAGCCTGCATTCTCATGTCTAGAGGTCAAAGAGTGAGGAAAGCATATAGGTTTGCCTATTAAAAATGACCGACTGTGACTTGGAGAATTATAAGAAGGAGCTTTCCTTCTTTGTTTTCATTTATTACCACATCTTTTCCCAATGGGTAGTAAAGTTCCTTATTGGGTAAATCAAGTGTATATGTGTATATATATATATATATATGTGTATGTATATAT